>NC_049171.1:44247290-44547290 GCF_009769625.2 Cygnus olor
CAAACTCCCACTCCTATTTTACAATAAATCTTATGATAATTTCCAAGTAATATTGTATTCCACAGAAAAGATGGGAACAGAAAGAAACATAACAGTTTTATAAATCATTGCAATGACCCAAGAGTTCAAAAAGAAGGTATAGAATAATAAACTACAGTAATACTTAGTAATTTTGATTTATTAGATAAGTCAGGAAAAGATAAAAATATATAGAACAGATATTTCTCAAATTTTCTTAACACTTAATACTTTCATACAGGCTTAAAATGGAAACAGGCAAGAAAATGAGGATGTGTAGTAAATTACAATGTGAATAGGATAAATTAGCTACATGCCACTTATTTTTATTTGAGTCAATGGAAAATGTTTCAGTTTCATTTCCAAAGGGAAAGGGGTACAGATTCTTTAATTAGTATTCCATAAACAACTCCAATACTTTCGTTAGAGAACAATAAACAAATGACAAAGAATGTCGATCTTCAGAAGTGGCAAAGTATTTGGAGAAAATCTGTGGAAGCAGTGGGAGCAAAAATAAAAAAGAGCCTAATAGATGAGGTATAATCTCTGCAAGAAGGACAAGATGCACAGAGGCCAGGAGAGAGCATAGGTTAGTTGGGGTTTTTGGAACTGACACATCTAATCCAAAAAGCAAACTAAACACAGAACCTTTGTATTTCAAAAACATCTTAGGTAGCAGACTTTTGTGTGTCTTCTACCTTTTTAGTTTAGAAAGGAAAGTTAAAAAAAAAAACACAAACCTTTTCATGGAGAGTAAATGGCGTACTTTAGACCCTCACTAAATCACGATTCCTTTGCTGTTTGATTAGGAATGCATTTGAGAGTCTGGACACTTTCTTTCAAACTTGTTTGCTTTTCTTCCTCCCTGCTTCTCTTTACTCGACATTGTCTGTCTGTGGTGCCTAGATTTCCAAATTCTCTTTACCCTTTAAACTTGCTGTCAAAGGCTACAATAAAAGGGAGATTCATAACATGAAGAGTATTCTGCCAAGATGCTTCTCCAATATATATTGCCATTATGTATCTTGACAGACCCTTGTGATTAATATTGTCATTCTAAGCCAATGAAATTGATCCTGTCATCACCTTTAGAAGAGAAGGCAACCAAAAGAAAAAGTTCATTTCTGGGTTTTACATGGGAGATGAAACAAACTTTTAAATGGTGCAAAAGGCAAATTTGTTCCTTGTGTGCATTCATCCCAGACTGCTGCCAACCATGCCTCACACAAGAAGACACATCAGACTTTATCCCTATCTGAATCTAGTGCCCCCGGTACACTTTCATTAGTTGCAGTCTCCAGCAGCACAGAGAGTATTTTCACACAACTTGGAATGAACCATATGTTCTTAGCCATTTATCATCCATGTCTTAAATTCTTTTGCTTCTATAGACACACAGTAAAATTCTCAGGCCAAATAAAAAGTGTCAGAGAACAACACAAATCAATCTTACAAACAGGTAATGGAACAATTTCATTGATTGAAAAGCATTTACAATAAAAGTGATAAAGATATAAACACTGCAGCTTTATCCAATTGCCTTTTGCTTTCTCTATCTCACCTTCCCCCCCCCCCGCCCCCCCCCCCCTCCTACTGAGAGTACATAAATGTCCAGAGAAACTATGTCTTCTTTGGGCATGGGTGATCTTTTTGATAATAACTGGTTGCTTCCTTCCTTTTCCCTTTTTGTTGCTTGAATGAAAAATTCTTCTGCAAAACTGCAGTTTCAGCTGAATTGATTGCATGAACCTTTAATTCTAATGTTTCAATACATTGGCTCCTGCAGATTATATATGTGTCTTGTATTTCATAGACTTTTAGTTGTGATAATTTAGGCTTAGATTGCTGATAATGTTAGACCATTAGAGAATATATAGTCTGACAGCAGTCATAAAATAGGCATTTGTTACTGCATTGTGTTTTATGTTGGTTAATGGTGTGTCCACAAATGTTTGCAAAACATAAAAGATACCAATATTTTAATGATGCAATAAGACTGAATCAAATAAAAAGCCATATCTTTGTGACAAGAAAATTTATTCCAAAACAATGGCACCAGAATTTAAATGAAAAGTTTTATAGAAAAGAATAGTGTGCTTGTCAGAGGTTTATATATGTGTATATTTATTGGTGTGCTAAATTGATTATATACAGTAAATGGCATTGCTGCCATTACACCGTATTCTGATCATTTCCATATGCTTTTGGCTTTTATTTTGGCTTTGCAATTAAGGATGTATAATCACAGTTATTTGAGTAGGTTGCATACTGCTGGGAGAAAAAGTGATTGACTGAGTAACAAAATAGGACATGAGCATAGGAAAGTTTAGGCACCATACTGGTCAGACAGAAAACCAAATTGCTGACTACTTGCAGGCTTCAGGATGTATGCTATTTTTCACAAAAGCAAGTTTATTAACCTGAAATTTATCAGGATTCATGACCAGATAAAAAGTCTACAGCAGCAAATAATGAAGCGGCTCAGATTTGAAAATAGCATATATTGACAGTAATATTTTTTGGTTATATCAGCATTTCACAGATTTAAAAAACTGAGTCAGGTGAGGAATTAAGCCATTTATCCAGACCAAAGAGTTTCCTACCTAAATTCTGTCTACTTAAAAGGGGCTTTGCTATGACAGCAATACAGCTCTTCTTTTCTGCCCTAAACTGATACAGAGGAATAGACAGCTGCTGAGTTCTTCTATAGGAGAATTTGCCAATCTGTGCTGGATATGGTTATATCCTTCATCTCTTTGTGGTTTTGCCCTTTGTGTAAACCTCCAGCAGGGAGCTCACTCACCTTCCCAGAAGATACCCCCAGGCAACAGAGCAGCTTGTAGAGAGACTCCAAGCTCCCAGCCAGGTATGGAGACCTGGAGGATGCCGTTTTTATAGCTCTTTCAAACTCAGACATGGAACAGGAGGCAACAGCATGAGGAGGGTTAGTGGTGAAGAGAGCGAGAGAGAAAAATGGCTCCCGTTTCACAGAAGAGATGTCCTAAATATCACCTGTCCTGCTCCAGAGACCTGGGTAACAGGCCAACCACATGGATGACAAACTCCAGGGAAGCCCCTTCTCCCCATATTTAGCCTGGAGCAGGAGAGACATCAGTTGTCCTTCCTCTCTTGAAAGAAGGAATGTTGCAATGAAGTTAGATAATTTGAGCCATTCATACGAAGCATCCGTGGGAGTTAGCAGGAACCTTCTGCAAGTACAGGAGGTCCTGAAAGACTGTGTCTCTTCCCCCTGCTGTGCAGCAGTAATCTCTTGTGGAAGAAATAAGTGGGGTGAAACACAGGTGGTAACAGAGCAGTACCACGGGATCAAAGAGGAAAGGTTGATGGAGATGCACAATGTATGTCAATGAACAAGACAGCAAGAGATAGAATGATGTAAGAGATGGGACTGCTCACTTTCTGCCCAAATCACTTTCTCCAGATGCTTTTTCCTAAGTCGGCCTACCTTTACGTCCACAAAGTACTGGCATTTGTCTTAGCTGATTATAAAATCAAGACTTTTAGAAAAAAATACCTCCTTTAGTATTTGCCATGACTATACTTGAAATCATTTTGTTGGATTATCAATGTCTAAAACCCTTCAGAGAATCTTAATTAGTTACAAATAATTTCTTGAGGATTTGGGCTGAGGTGATGTACAAGCACATTTTGATTTTCACTTTAAAGACTGATTAGCACATAAATATATACTGCTTTCAGAGTGGAATTATTTCTGGTGGGCTTTTTAAAAAAATAAAAATGTGATGGATGGTTGTCATTTTTTTTTATTCACAGATTGTTTTGAGTGGCAAAGTTGACTGTTTTCCAAGCAAGATTTCTTTATTTTGCAGTCTGTTTTCCCAAAAACACTATTGGTTTCTATACACATTATACATTGGTTATGGCAGGTTAGCAAGATCACAAGCAGGAGTTTGTTTAGTGGGATAACCTTTCAGGCAGCATAGTTCACCTGCAGAGACATGGACAGACTTCAGAGATTTCTGTGGTTAGTATTTCTCTCAGTTCAAAGTATGTAACTGTAAGAGGAATGCACATGATATGTAGAAATAAGCAGCTTAAAACTATTAAGAGGACATTAAAATAATAAGCAACAAACTTCATGCTCAGGTTGTATATGCATAAAGCTGAAAAACATTTCTCTGTTTCTAACTAGCATTGCCTGCAGAGCAATAGGATTCAGTGTAATGAAAATGTAAAAACACTTTAGAAATTCATACCTTAATTAGCACAGAAAATCCTGATTGTACCAGAAAACATTGCTAATCTATTTATTTATTTTTTTTATAAAGGGAGGTGGATAAATCAAAACTTCTCTAAATACAGCAAAAGTATTCACGTGACTTGGGGAGGAGAAGGCACATCCTTGGCTCATAGGTCAGTCACAGTAAGTTCCTGACAGGAGAAAGAGAGCAAGCTCTTAGACTTTATATTATGCTCATGTGCCTCATAACTGTTCGAAGTCAAACAGAGCTATGCAAGTAGTCCACAGGTTCTATTTTGTATTACAAGCCCTATCCTATGAATTTAAAAGAAATGGAAACTTTGGTGGGATTGAGCCCTGACAGAAGTCTGGTGGGTTCAGCAATTGGCATGGTTTACATCTCATTCTTGAGGAGAAGAGAGGTCTGCCTTGCCTACTTCAGAAATCCAGAAGCTGACAGAAAATTGCCTTTGCTTTTAATACTACTGTCCCTCACAGCATAACAATGGTATGGAATAAATATTTCAAGATTAAAAAGTTATAGATTAGAAATGCCTTAAATAGAATAGATACTACAAAGCTGTACTTACATGTTACTGCCAATAGAGCAAGCCAGATCTGCCCACAGACAAATTTAAAAAGAAAATTTCATATGCTTTTATTCAAGAATCTACAGTCTTCATTCAAGTAGGTTTGTTACAGCTATTTGCAGCTTGTTTTCCAGTCGGTGGTTGTCTCAACTGACAAGCCGGTAAATATCTTTTTAAAGCAAGTTATCCAATAAAGGAGGCTTTTTTTTTTTTTCCCAGTAAATTTGCACTAAATTTAACCTCATGTCAGTAAATAGTACACTGTGAAGTAGGGCCTTCAGCTTCAGCAAAGCAGTTGGGTAGCTCCACTAAACCAGCATCCATCAGGTACCCCCTCCCTCTGTAAGGCTGCTACATGGGGAGTTGGCTGGGCTGTCAGCAGCAGCAACACCTAAAGGCACAGCTATGGCCCTGCAGATACTTGCAAAAAAATATACAGTTAAATTTTAATGTTATCCTCTCTATTCAACAGCAGTTTTCCTCTTCCCCAGTTTGAAAAAGCAGCTGTGGTATCAACAGAGACATTATGTAAAAATGAACCATTTGATAAGTGGATGAAGAAAGATGCTCTTTGATCAGCAGAATATACAGACATCCACAAATGCAAAGGAGCACTGGAGGAATTCCTAAGAAGTAAGTTCCAGCAAGGGTGAATTTGTTGGAATGATAATTGTGTGAGAATCTGTCAGGCAGCAAGAAAGCTGTAAGCTTCCAAATCATATGATACAAACCAATGGGGTGGGGGGGGGAGGAGGGAAAAAAAAAAAAAAGAAAGAAAAAAAAGCACTTTTACTTTCAAAAGTCTCCCAAGGCCTAAAAATAGATCATGGGGGATGAATCAAATAATAATTTATTCAGAAAACTAAGTTGCAGACAGAATACACAATCCTTTGATGTTTGAAAACTATTGAAGAAAGTCTATTTAAAAATATCACTGTTTGAAAGTTTTTTTTCTTCCCTCCCTCTCTCTCATTTCCATGAAGATTGTAACGTGGGTAAACTTTCCTGGTGCTACTGTATTTTCAGGTATCAATAAAAGCAGAGCAGAAGTCCATGGCTCTGTGTAGTTAAAAGATGTTTGTGTGCTACAAAAGCAACAGTAAATCCTACTCCATAGGAACACACCCATGGTTGAACAACCAACTTTAAGACTCTCCAAGAAAGTCTATTTTGTTCAGCCCGCAGATAAAGTTCAGCTCTTGTAAGTTACTAATTTTTACTTTTTCATTGCATCACCAACTAGTAAGTTTCTGTGTACACTTCAGAAAGATGAGCACATTAGGTTTTATTCTGTAAACCGTCCTACTTCTAATGAAAAATGAAGGCTTTAAGAGGCATTCCTTGTGTAAACTCTTCAGGTTTGAGGAGTCAAACTATGCTTAAGTGGATGAAATCTTATGATCTATATTTTCTCTAGTAATTTGAAGACAGACCCTTGGGCAGATGAATTGCATTTACTGGCAGAAACCTGGCAACAGACAATGTTTAAATCCTGTGTTACTATACAGACAATTTCTTTTTTTCATTTTAGGACTTGAAGCGTGCAGTTGATTTAGCCAATGAAGCAGCAAAAAATTTAGTGAGCTATTTTCACCCTCTTATTTTTTGAGTATATTTTCCTTCTGTAACAAGAATCCAAACAGTTTATCGAGAGGTCAACTTTCTGGGAAAATCCCAGATCACTGGTTTTAGAGATTATCAGCAATTACCGAGGATACCAAACTTCATGAGACCAGCAAATCCAACACCTGCAGAAAGATAACAGAGGAACCCAGCACTGTTTCAGAAACACCAGCAGTATCACAGTCACAGCTAGATAAATATCACATGACAAGAAGAGATAACAAACATACTGCCATAACCTCAGGAAGATCTCAGTTTACAGAGATTAGGGGGGAAAACAGAAGGAAATGCAGTTAAACAAAGAGCCCAAATGATACTTCTTCTTCACATTGGTTGTGGAAAAATCAATAGAAAAATACAAAGAATGAACTCAGTGTGTTGAGATCCTTAAGAGTATAAATCAGAGCAGACGCAAGCAAGCTGTTTGCTTTACAGAGACTGCATGTGTTGCAGTGGAATATGTCAGCTTCTATTAGCTGGTGACAAAATGCAAGGCATACATGGAACTAGTAAGGATGACCTGATAGACCCATTTCATACAACAAAAAATAACATCACCCCCTGCCCCTCATTTCGTGACCAAATGCTGAAATAAATGATGCTTCTTTCGCTGAACTGTGATGCCTTGGCTGTTCAGGAATCTCTGCATTAATATTGACACCATCGCTTCCACCCAAATTGGATGCAACTTATATACAGAAAGAGAATTGACGGGGGAGAAGTATCATGTATTTTTCATTGTTTTGCCCCATATTTTGTGTTCTCTCTGTATTAATTACAAATTATTTTGCTGGTGCAAAAAATGTGAAAGAAATATGAGACAAATCAACTTTCTTATTTTCTTAGGTTATATGACTAGAAAAAGTTAATAACAGTCAAAATTGTGAAGTCTTTGAAGAATGAGTATAACTTACTTCACTTTTTCACCCAGTTATTCTGTCTTAGTTGGGTTTTTACATTATGCCTTGAGGCTTAATTATATTATATTATATTTTTTCCCCACAAAAAAAAAAAAAAAAGTTTAGAGGTTATAATCCTTGCTACCATTACTGGATGAAAATGTTATGATTTATATGTTATACATGATGAAAAAATCTAGAAAATAATGGAATTTCATTTTAAACTATACAAAAAGATGGGAAAAATATGGTAACAGCTGCTGTTTTTTTGTTTAACAAATATGAACCTGCAAAACTAGTGACCATATAAGCCACTATTCATTTATTTGAGACAAAAGGATTTTTAGCAAACTCCGAAAATTGTGAACATGTGAGTAGGTCTTTGAGACCTTTCCTGATTTCTTCCCAAACAACATCAGGCTTTTGAATTAAGAGTCTTTCACAGCTACAACCAGAGACATACCACACAGCAGAGGCAGGAGTGAGGATGCTTCCTTCCCACCTGCAGTTGAAAGAGCAGGCATGGGATTTCCTACATGTCTCTATCCCAAGAGGAAAGTGTTTTTTTCCCTGTAGTGCTACTGACTTGGCCTCACCTTCCCCATAAAATCAAATACAAATCCTCAGCATTTCTCGTTGTCCCTCTTCAGACCCAGGATGCCTATGACAGGCCAAGAAAAGTCTGCTATGGACCTCTTCTAGCAGATGAGACTTCAGAGAGCTATTGAATACAGGCACGTATCTTGTACATGACATTTCCCTTTCTCTTTCATCTCAAAGGTCATCCATAAAGTAAAAAAAAAAAAAAAAAAGTGTTTTACTAACACTTTTCAAGCTACTTAGAGGCTACTGGGTATCAGCCATAATCCCTGGGACCATTTACTGCCAGACAGGGTTAGTTAAAGAGCTTTAAAGTTTTCTCTTAACAGCGTTTTCAGTTGTGTGAATTAACTGACAAGTGCTAAACACCTGCCTGCCACCCCAGTCGAGGCAGGGAAGACATTGTGTACTGTTCTACTAGTGTGCTGTTTGCTTTATAAGGTATCAGTTTCTGAAGTTTACCATTAACACAGGCTTTGGTATCACTGAGACTGTAACCCAGTTAACAGTATCAAGGTCTGATGGGGTAAACAGCATATTGAAGTAGTTTTATTGTCTCATTGATTAAGCTGTTTTGAGCAATTTTCTTACGTGTTCACACAGAGTGTACCTCCTAATGCTTGGTGGCCCATTGCCTCCTAAGTCACTGAAGTACTCAGAAGTTTTATGACTGGTCTTCCGGCAGGAAGCTACACACAAACAGAACTTCAGGCATGTGAACCATCCCATTGAAGTTAACTGCAGATTTCAAGTTCATACCCATGTGTCTGTAGGATGACAGTACCTCAGCATCTTCATGCCTCTTGATTAAAGGCTAGTAATTGGAGACAGCTTCCAGTAGTATGGGCAACATTTCCTTCTGCAGCTCTGAGAACTCAGGACAGGGCAAAAACTGACAAAAACGACAGCCCTGGGGGAGCCAGATTTGCTTTTTCTGGAAGGGGCTATCACATTGATAGACGCACTTTGAATCCCTCTGGCCTCTCCAGGACTCTACCTCATGCAAAATGATAGCAGTGGGATCTTGCTGTCCACAGCTTATTTTGCTGCCCCAGTGACTGCTTTTTCCTGTCCCTGCAGCTGGCAACAGTCACGGTCATTTTTGGCATTGTCATAGGGATATTGTAAGCCCAGAGATGCAAGTAAGGAGACCAAAGATAACATGATACTCTGCACAATAAAAGGCTCCCAGGCATACCAAGACTTCCACTGAAGAAACAGTCATTTTTCTCATTTATTCTGAAGCCAAAGGCTGTTTAATATCTTCAAGACCTCTTGAGCGTCCACTCTTCAGGGCCTTCTCCATGAATCTCTATAAGAGGCATAACCTCTGGAATATTTTCATCTCAATGCAAAACTGAAAAGCTATCAGAAGAGAACACCAATGGAGAAAAAGGTGATGAAAACTCCTGACTATTTAGAAGACAAAATTAGAGAGGTTCCAGGTATTTACCATAAATGAACTGTTGGGAACACCAGCTACCTCTGTGAAGATAAATGTTGTCTTTGCTCCATTCTCTGCAGTGAGGACATTTGGACTGCATAAAACTGCAGAGTGGGAGGGGATTTAAAACTAAACTTCCCATGCCAAAGATAGCATGTAAGGCTGCTTAAGAAAAAAAAAAAAAAAAAAAAAAAGAGCCTGATTGTCATAAAGCTTAATGTTATGATGTTTTCAATTAGTTTTAAAGCTTTTTTTATTGTTCATTTCTATTATAGTTGTTCTCTTATTTTGTAACTCTTATTTGGAATAAGTCTCAGTTTATTTAAAACATTTTGAAAAACTACTTGCTTTTTCAAGTTTTATCAAGCATGAGTATTGTGCTGGGCCAGGAAATTCTACCTACTTCTAAGTATGGTGAGAATTTTTGATTTAATGTTTCAGAAAGTTCAACTTGTGTGTTTCATCCATTGACCTGATTTTGCAAGGCTTTGAGCTTTAGCTTCAGTTCATATGAATGTGCTAGGCATCTTGTAGAAGATTAGCTATTGTTTTCTGAGGTTCAGCAAATTCAGTTACTGAAGATTTGTGTGCAAGTCAAATCTGATATGGAGATTTGTTTTGTTAGCTTAGTTTACATTACTATATTCTTGTTTTCCTAGTTTATGTAATTCATTCTTTTTCATTTACATTTTACTATTTCAGTTCTGGTTAAACATTTTTGTTCTGCTTTGAGTCTAGTTTCTGCATTTTTTTTTTATCTTCACATTAACAGTTTTAAAATTCTGAAAACCAGCTGGTGTGTCAAGAAGCTCAAGATTGTTTGGATGATATCCATGCCACATAAACTTTTAATACACAAGCACAACAGATAAGGTGCAATGCAAGACCTATGCTGAAGATTTAGTATTAATTGGATATAAATTGATATAACAGAATTATCCTATGTACTTTAAGCTATAAAGTATAATTAACTTGATCTATTTCTAAACCAATTTTAAGCTGCAGAGAATGGGAGGGAGAGGGAGGAGGTCATGAATAAAAACTGGAGAAGGAGAAAGGAAATGAAGAAAATGAGTAATTTAGATAAGATCATATAATTCGTACAAAGGGAAACACATATATAAAGTTCCTTAAAAGAACTAAAGAATACGTGGCAGCCTGTCTGTTATTTTTATGAACAATTTATGCACCCAAGATTACTTGTAAAGTTTGCCATACTATACATTTAAGAAAAGAATAAGCAACACTTAAGAAATCACTACAGCGATTCTGAATATCTGTGCTTCACAAAGAGATGGGAAGAGGTAATAAGTAGATGAATGGAATATTTCATTCCTAAATATGACACCATGTTATTTTTTTCCATTCTGCTACAAAATTACTTTGCCTTGCTATAACTAACTCCAAACACTAACTGACATGTCCTACAGGTATAAACACGGACCATAGGAGAACTATATCACAGAACAACCTCAGCATGCAGCTGATGTTATTAGTTGTCCTTAATCAATCTAGCAGAGAGGAGCATGAGGCTGAGATCAGTTTATGCAGGTGTCCAACAATTTAGTAGTTATTCAGGTATATGTATTTTCCTCTATGAAAGATTTTTCCTTCCTTCCTTCCATCCTTCCTCCCTACCTTCTTTCCTTCCTTCCTTCATTCCTTCCTTCCTTCCTTCTTTCCTTCCTTCCTTCATTCCTTCCTTCCTTCATTCCTTCCTTCCTTCCTTCCTTCCTTCCTTCCTTCCTTCCTTCCTTCCTTCCTTTTTCTTTCTTTCTTTCTTTTTCTTCCTTTCTTTCTTTCTTTCTTTCTTTCTTTCTTTCTTTCTTTCTTTCTTTCTTTCTTTCTCTTTCTTTCTTTCTTTTTCTTTCTTTCTTCCTTCCTTCCTTCCTTTCTTCCTTTCTTTCTTTCTTTCTTTCTTTCTTTCTTTCTTTCTTTCTTTCTTTCTCTTTCTTTCTTCCTTCCTTCCTTCCTTCCTTCCTTTCTTCCTTTCTTTCTTTTTCTTTCTCTTTCTTTCTTTCTTTCTTTTTCTTTCTTTCTTTCTTTCTTTCTTTCTTTCTTTCTTTCTTTCTTTCTTTCTTTCTTTCTTTTTCTTCCCTCCTTCCTTCCTGTCTTTCTTTCTTTCCTTCTGTCTTTCTTTCTTTCTTTCTTTCGTTCTCTCTTTCTTTCTTTCTCTCTTTCTTTCTTTCCTTTCTTTTCTTTTTTCTTTCCTTTCTTTTCTTTCTTTCTTTTCTTTCTTTCTCTTTCTTTCTCTTTTTTCCTTGTTCTCTAACCCTATCTTGTGTTGGCCTCTTGATGCCATTCCTGTTCCCACTGTTTTGACAGATGACAAGCTCGGAGTATATTCCCTCTTCCACACAGAATTTGGGGAGGAGGGGGGAGTTGGATAGAATTTTTGAACAGACAGGCTCAGCTCAAATCACCAGAATAGCAGAAAAGGAGGAGAAATAAGACTATGACTAATGAGAGTCAACTATCTAAGTTTGTTTTAAACTGTAAAATGTCAGTTTTACTGTGAACCTGTTTCTAAAATCCAGCATAGAAGCAAAAAGGGGAGGAACCTGGACTGAAAAAGGATGAATTGCTTATGCACGTTTGGTGATATCATTCAGTTAATACGGAAAATTTGTTATGAAACAAAATGTTTCAAGAGTTACAAATTCATATAAGGGACTTATTTAAAACTTTTGCAAGGTGCTTCCCACAATGCAGTGATTCTTTTTGTGTAGGACAAAAAAGTGGAAATACAATTCCACATGAGTAGAATTGGCTTAAAAATACACGTTTGCCAAAATGGAAAGATAAAGGTTTCAGCAGCACTCAATTTGAAGAAAGAAAGCTAAGCTTTTAACTTCAGACAGTCCCCATTTCTGATTAAATTCTTTAGCACTCTGATTTCCTTTCCCAGAATATGAAATCAGATCACAGAAAGGGAAAAAAAAGATCCCAAAGAGGAGACCATTACTGACGGAAGCCATGTGTCATTAATTTGGTTATAAATTATTAGCTGAAAGCAGCCTCTCAGCATTTGTATTTGATGAACAAAAATTGATTGCTTCAAGGGCATTTCAATCCTTTTGATGTTACCATCTTTTAGTCCACCACAAATCTGAATCCTTAACAGAATGATTATAGCATTATAGTAATCCTAAGAGCCAATACTAAAGGATTTGGAGATCAATAGTTTGAAAAAAGCATGTCTTTTTGAGTTGACAGAGCTGTCTAGCCTGATAGTGAACCTGAAAAAAATAAGTGGGGACTAAGTACACAAGCAATCGTGCAGACTGAGCTAAACCGAGATGATGAGCCATTTTTCTGAATTGTTGAATACACCAGGAAGCTCTGAATATTTCCACAGGATTTAAGCAAAACTAATGGCAACCAAGGGATATTTTACCAACAATAAAAAAGAAGTTTCAGAAATATGTTTGCAAGTGTTTTCAGAGCTTTGTGAACTGTTCTGGAGGTTGGGAAGTTCTGTGAGGTCAACATTTGTGTTTTGCATAGACTTTGAGAATATTTGAACTGGGATTTGAGGGAACATTGTCTTAATGATTGTCTTCCTTTTAGTTGCTTTGAAATCTAGAATCTGGGCCATATTCCAACATAGAGATGAAAGTTCAGTCCTCTCAACAATTGGATTGTGAGATATACAGTAGACAGAAGGACTATGCGTTCTTACTGTGCCATCTCTACCAAATTTAAAAAAAAATGTTTAAACTATGGAAGCAAGAGGCAATATTTGTGCAAAGTTCAGGATGTGGCAGGTTGTAAGTAACAAAGTTTCCCTAGCACAACAAATCAGAAAAATGAGCTGAAAGCTAATGCCCTCTTCAACAGCTCAAGGATTAGCATAAAATTATACTTTGAAGGAAGAAAAAGAACAGCATTGCAACAGTGGGGTATTGTTAAAGATCACTGGAATGGATAGAGGGAAAAAAGAGAAGAAAAAAATCCTTACACCAGGGCACTGCAACCTGGTATAATGTTTAGCAGATATTTAATGATTCTTTTGGTGTGCTAAACAACAGATTAACTTCGTAGTACTCAAGTGAAAATTCAGGCAAATTCATGCAACACATCTGGAGAGCATCCCATGGCAAATGGTGAATGGCTAAGTAATCTATTTCAATGGCAAGACATGTAGCAATAATTTATTGTTTGTAACAAGGGCTGTGAGCCTACCATTAATTCTTATACAAAAAACTTCTAAAAATTATTTGAAGGATAAATGCAGGACTTCCAACAATCATATTTCTGCAGTAAGACATATGTCACTGATACATATTATTGTTAAAAGATAAAGTCATAAAAGTCATTTGAAAAAGGGTGTGTTTTTCAATTCTGTATGATCTTGCATATGAAGACCAGTGAAAAAAAGTTCAGCATGTACCTTTTACGCTACTGCAGATGATTTTCTTTATGGGCCATAGCTTTTTAGCTTGGTTCATGTTTTCACATTTCTTACATCTGAAAGAGTGGCACAAATTAAATGCACATTAAAGACATGATTTTGGAACATTGTGTTGAAGCAGGTTTAACCCATTATTTTGAAGCTGTGCATGATAACATGTGATCTTTAAGCTTAACCTTTATCTCAAGCTGTTTAAAATGTTTTGTAGCTGTTCTTGTCTAAATGAATAAAGAGGATGATAAGCAGGAACTGGCATAAATAATAGCTGCTTTAAAACGGGCAGAGAAATTGATAGCTCTACAAATGGTAGCCACCTGTATCAGGAAACTAAAGAAAGAGTGAGTATTCAGTAGAGAAGAATGACTGGAAACCTGGCAGCAAAGTATAGAAATGGCAAGGAGAGAGAGATCTTTTTAAAATGCTGTTTGCTAATCATGCAGCGCCACCTTTGAACCAGGAATGTAGGTTACAATATCATTGGTGGTGTGCTGACTTCATCCAGCCACGGCACTTCTAACTTCAGTGAGTTACAAGATTTCATCAATGTCAGAAGCTGGCCAGTGTGATGAATACATCAACCTTCATTTTCCCTTTTTAGGGGAATGAGCTTTGGACCATGGTCTGTACTCCTTCCACCACATCACACACTCTCTCAAGGAGAACCAGAGACTACTAGCCTGAAAGAGGACAAAACTCTGCCTGTGACACAGTAAGATCTCATGGAAAAACCTGCAAGCATTGATGGACTTTTCCCAAAGGTTCACAGAAGCAGAGGTGATTACCAAAGTACAGTTAATTGACAAAAGACAAGGATACAATTCACAAACAACAACAGATGAGCAGAAAAAGGAGACAACAGCTTGCTTAACTGTTGTAAACCACACAATACAGTGACATGTAGGTAAGTCTTGTGGGGAAAAAAAAAAGAGAGAGAGAGAGAAAAAAAAAAGAGAGAAAAAAAAAAAAAGATTACTTTCTGAAGCCTGAGACAAAGTCTGTGCCAGTGCTTCCAATGAGGAGAGACAAAAATGCAACACTGTATTTTATGTCATGTTATTTTTTGGAAGACTGTAACATCCTATTTGCAAGGCTAAGTCCTTGAAAATCATTACACCTTCTTCCATCAGTGACCCACAATCATACAAACACAAGTGAGCTTCTTCCATTTTGTTCATACAACCAGATAACTGTTCACTTACAGATGAAGTTTGCTTTGTAGTACTCATGTCTACCACTCACAGGTATTTTAGAGGTATTATGTGTACCGTGGTTTATTTAATAACAAGGACTGCTAGACAAAAGAGGTCAGAATTTATATTGAAAAGTGTTAAACATTATTATAAAATTCTCATTCCACAGCAATTAAATCTGCATAACATGGACTCCCAAAGAGTACCTTGTTTTAAGTACTATATATCAGGTCTCCTGAGGGCTTCCCATTTTGTACTGGTGGATTTAAAGATAATCATAAATATATATTCAGGTGAGAAGGATGTTTAGTCATTAAATTTTGTATTAATAGGGGTGAAAAATATTCAGTGAAGTTCTCTAAATCTATAGGGATTGATCCACCAAGAATTGAATTGAAAGTTTTCAGTAAGATGGGAAAAGTTTTGAAGTCTGAAAGGAAAACAAATCATCACTATGAAAATTAAATTGTTTCATCTGTGTGATACTGGCTTGTTGCCAGTCCTGATAGATACTGAGAATCCACCAGGAGATGACTTATGATTCCTGAATCAAGGCATACAAATAAAACTGAATAATTCTACATCACATTCTTTTTTAATACTTTCTGACAGGTTTCTGATGTGGGGTCAATTGAAGGACTTTGGAGAATCTGTTCTGGTATTGCTTTATTATTTCAGATAAAGCCAAAGTTCTGGTCATAAGAAGTCATATGCTCAAAAATAGCATATATCTATCACTATTTCTCTTTCAGCATTTCCACTGAATTTCAGCCCTTGTGTTTGTTATCAAAGAAAAGTTTAATCAAACCTGTAAGTATTTCATGACTATGTGTTGCATATACAAACTACACTACAGGGGATATAGGACTCAAAAAATCACTTAGCCTGCTCAGCTGCTATTGCAGAAAATCGTAACTACTCACAAGTTACCATATCTTTTAATTTATTTTGTCTTCATTTTCTTTCTTCTAGAACACTGCTGTAGTCCACACTCAAAGTTGTCTTTACTTTTTAGCTGTATCTTTTCAAGAGCATCTTCTACTTATTTATTCTTCTTTTAAGATTGTCATTTAGCTTAAATAATTCTTTTCTCTCCTTAGGGCTTATTTCCATTGAACATTTTGAGATAAGACATAAATTTTGTCTAGCTCTTGTTTTGTTATGCTACACAATGCTGGCTCCTCTGGTTTCCTCTAACATATTTGCTCTACATTTTTTGATAAACCCATTCACCTTACTATGAATTTTTAGTTGAATTCTAGGCTTCTAGAATATCTATAACCAGAGCCACACACAATGTTCTGGAGGACTACCCTGAATAAGGGTAAAATTAATGCTCAACCTCTATTGAAAATGCTTTGCATAATAAATATAATGATTGAATTTGTCTTTTCTATGGCTGTATCCCACTTGTGGATTACAGGCATTTTATGATTATCTAATGCAAAAGCTTTCTCTTCTTCTACTGATGTCCTTTGAATTCTGCTGCTAAACTCCAAAGGTATGAATTTGTAATTTTCTCTGTTCAGTGCCATTTCACTGCAATTATTCAGGCTAATTATTCAATATATTTATATCTTAATCTGTTTAGTCCATAACCTCAGGAATACTACTAGCATATTCCTTACACCCTAATACCTCTCTTTCAGTAATTACTCAACATCGTTTCTGCTCAAAGCAGATCTTCTGCCTACACTAACCAGCAATTTCTCAGAGCACAGTATTGATTTACTCAAGATGAGCTATCTTACATCTACAGTATTCAACTTGTTTAAAAAAAAAAAAAAGTGCGCACATATTCAAAATTGAGGCAAATGTTTAATTTATTGGTGAAACAACTTTCCATCCATTTCTACCACTTCCCAATGCAGAGTAGCCCCCCCCCCCCCCCCCCCCCATTTTATTTATAAACCTAAAGAACTTTTGATTCTTTGTTTTGAGTTTTCTTATCAATCCTTTTTTCCACATGTATTCTCTTATTTAAAGCTTAAATCCAATACCTTTTCTCACATTTTGCTCGTATTTTGAAGATGGCTATTTTTTCAGACAGGATGAGAGCATGACTTTCAACTATGGATAGCAAAATATTTTTTTGGTCCTTTGACTTAAAGTAAATCCAGGTCTTGTCTGTATTCTGTCCTCCTATTTTCTTAGTCTAAATGATACCAGTGATTAAATTCATTTAGTTTAGTAAGCTCATTAAAGTTTCTAAGTTAAGCAATCAGAATTCAGATGATATCAGATATAAGGTTGCTTATGAAATTTTAATTCAAAATCTTTATGCATACACAGTATGAGAGAGTCTTTACGAACCACATTATTATTTCATTCAGCCTCATGCAGCATACAAGATGGACAATATTTATTGTGTACGTAATCATTCACAGTAATGATTTTATCATTACTGAGGGGAGGGGAGGCGAGGGGAGGCGAGGCGAGGCGAGGCGAGGCGAGGCAAGAAAAGAGAAGAGAAGAGAAGAAGAGAAGAGAAGAGAAGAGAAGAGAAGAAAAAGGGAAGAGAAGAGAAGAGAAGAGAAGAGAAGAGAAGAGAAGAGAAGAGAAGAGAAGAGAAGAGAAGAGAAGAGAAGAGAAGAAGAGATAAAAGAATTAGGTCCTTTAATTAACTGAGCAGTGAATCCTATATGTCCCTCTACATCTTTTTTCCTTTTTCTGTGCACTAGAAATTTAGCTTCTGTGGCCACCTCCACAAGCGAGCTGGGTTCACAGGGGACTCAAACCCCAACAGAAGAAAAAAGACTAGTTGCTAGAAATAGATTATTTTAAATTAGTTATTTGGCCATTCCATGATGGAATGAATGATGATATTCCCTCTTGCTTCCTTAGGCCCTGTTCTCAGGTACCTGATTTCAGGTTTCCTCTGGCTGATGGAGTACCTAGGAGTTGGATGTAGCTGTACTGAACTGGAAACCCCTGTTTGGCTCTATTTCTTATTTTTTAAGTGAACAACATCTGTTTGTTCCAATATGAAAGAAGCAGAAATATGTGTTTACTTGCCCAGAATTCACTCTGATTTGCACAGAGTTGTGAGTTATGCAGGAATTTACAGCAGGACTGATCTCACTTACATTTAAGTGGTAAAATCTGCAAGTTTGCAATTGCAATATTTCTAACAAATCATGCTATTGTGAGGACTAAGTTAACTACCCACCAACAGTGTGGAAGGACAAAACAATGTGATCAGGTATTCCCAAAGGAATCATAATAATGACAGAGGATATATAGAGCCGTAACACAGCCCTACAACTCCTCAGGCAACTGAGGACTGACACCTACACAAATACTGTAAAGCTCTAGAGCCAGGCTGACAACCGTTGGCACCAGGGAGACTGAAACTACAGAGTAACTGAAACACGGAGGGCCCAGAAATCTGCAAAAGTAAAGGCTGTCATTTTTTAAAGCTTTGTTCTAAAAAGCAGTTAGAGAAACTGCACTAAGGAAAGATGCTGTGTCCCATTCGGTCTCTGCTGCCATTCAGCTATCCCTTAACTAATTTAAAAGTGGAATAGACTGTAATATAGCACAGGTTCCCTGCTCTGACCAGGTCATATCTTCACATCTTGTATCAAAAGCAAGAGAGAGTAATTCCTTGACAAGACATAAGCAGACATCTCAATGAAGCATTGTAAAAGTGAGAGCAAAACCATATGCCCAATGAGCTTCTATGTTAATTGATGATACTATTATTCTCTTCACAGGACTAAAAAGAGATATTATTTCTTGAATTTTCTTGAATTTTATTAGTGTTTCCCTTTCCCTTAGGTAGAATGCTAATAGTATTAGGTAATTTGATCTAGTTACCACTGGAAAAGAGGGTCTACATGGGGCAACTTTTCAGTATGCTGTAGATCAGTCACTACTGACCAATATAATGAAGTCATTAACTACTTTCCATTTATGTTTGGACTCTGGTTGATCCAACTTTATTTCTATTTTCAAAAGTTATTGTCTCACTAGAAAAGTATGAAGATCTGATAAGAACTGAGCCTAGTATAACCAGCCAATTCAATGTAACATTAGGGCAGTGTGCCATAGTTTATTTCATTGGAAATTCTGGCTTAGTCCCACAAATGGGAACCAGGTCTGGGGAAAGAAGTCAATACAAAAACATAAGATCTTAGAAATACTGCCCATGGATTACGAGCAGAATTATTGTATAAAATATAGGAGTGTTTTGGAGGACATTTTAAAACAACAACAACAACAAAAACTAGTTTAAAAATTGTAGAGGATCTCCAGTAGGAAAAATAAAGAGAGGACCACCTTAGACTTTCAATATCTTCTCTATTACTTGGTATACCCCATGGGATTTTGGCCTTTTGCCACACCTTTCATGAGGTTAAAAATGCACTTCATGCTTACTCCTCAGAGGAAGCATCCAAACAAGTTGCCCATAGGGAGCATTCATGTGAACTTCCCTGCTTTCTCGCTTTACACAGCGTAAACAGTTCCCAAGATAGAAAAATTTGCTCTCCAGGCTGGTGGTTAAGACAATTCTTTCAGAGTCCTATGGCCTGCTGACTTCAGCATTCCCTTTGTTCATTGGCGATCTCAGAGAGATGGGGGAACAAGAATGTGAAGACTGAACCTGGGTCTCCTACTCTCCTTTTGAGTACTCTTAATCCACATATATGAGCTGAAAACTAATAGATCTCAAGGAACCAGATATCATTAAAGAAAGCAGGTTTTTAGAGCACTTTTTTATAGCACTGAAAATAAGTACAAAATTCAGCAAATAGTCAAGAACACAACAATTTCATGAAAATATGCAAACTTGAAGTTTAAAAAAAAAAAAAACTTAGAAATAAAAGAACAATAATTCAGAAGTTATGATAAGTTTTAGATGTTAGAAAACACAAACAGGTGGCCAGTCTGTTAGGGATAAATCTTGCCTAAGCTTTAGATGTTAAGCTGCAAAGAAATAGAGGTCTCATTGCATTTGCAGATGGAAACCTTGGCATGAATACGAGTTCAATGCCAGATGAAAGCTGCCTCATGGCAGAGTCCTCCTTTATTACCTAATCACCAACATTAAACTGCACTAGTACCAATACGGCAAACGAATACACTTAAAGTCTCTGAGTGAACTAGATCTGAGTTTTATCCTGATGGTAATACTTCATTGTTACCTAAATGAGTTTGATACTATTCTATGGTCACTTTTGGCTTTGTGAATGTGAAGAATTAATTTAGTGACCACATGATTTTTAATTCTTGTTCCCTGAAATCCATTTCTGACCCAAGTTTGACTAGAGGCCTTCAATTATAAATCTTAGACTTTTTAGTATTCTAGATGTACCCTTCCTGTTCATTACTGAAAGCAGTCTTTTTACTGTCAGCAATATCCCTAGCCTTAGTCCTAGAACTGCTAAAAGGTTTACAGCTGAAAAAGAAATTCCCAGGAGGTTTACTGAATTTAGTTCCCTGTTTTCTACTGTAAGTACCTAAAATAATCTTTTATCTGTTTTATGCAAAAGGACAGCAATTTCAGATGGATCACTTTGTTGAGCAAAGAATATCTTCCCCCACTATTTTGTTCTATCTGCCCTGCTGAAAGCAGAACAAACATTAACATCCAACCCTGAGAATTCATAACTTATATATATGCAGAAACCCTGTATACTGGGTGCTTTAAAACACAGAATATTGGCAAACATGACAGAATTTGGGGACTGATGTCTCCATCAAAGGATGTGAAGTAACAAATAAACAAACTGGTGGACTCAGAAGTTTTTGACAAAAATCTTCTGAGAGCAAACACTGATGTGGTATTCCCATAGATGTTCCCATACTGTTCTCAAAAGAGAAGTAACATTATTTACATTGGATTAAAAAAAATCAACTTCTTCTTTCAAGACTTACACTCACTTGAACTGCCCAAGATCAGAATTCATTGTGGATGACTTTCCTGACTTTCCTTTTTCCTAGTTCTTTCCTACTATTCCAGTCAAAGCAGAACATCTTTCCATATTTCTGATGATGCTAAGCCCAAACAGACTGCATTAGGTATAGTAACATCTTTATTATCTGCCACTAGTTTAAGTCACTAAGACCTCAAAAATTCTTGCAGGTTCATCCCATCCCACTGGAAAAAAAAATCATTTGCTAGATAGTGTCATTTTACAACAATATTTTGATAAAATTGTCTGTTATGAGTTCCCAGGATTTATCCATAAATGAACTGGAGTGTCCAGAAAGTACCTATGCAAAAACTATTTAAAAATTAATAAATTGTTCCCTGTATGTATGCAGTCTGAAATCCATTCTTCATTACAAAACTTAGTGATTAGCTCAGCAGAGCTAAGAGCTAAAAGAAGGAGCAATCTGGCCTTCCTTGAATATACTAAAAGGGTCATTTAAGTTACAAATTTAAAATCATTAAAGTTGAACATAAATGATACAAAACAAACAAATCTTGACTTGATCTCCAAGAGTTTCAGATAAGTACTCAGTTAAACATTTGGGAAACCCAAATCACCTAGACACTATTTAAAAAACTCTAAATATTACTTTGGATAATGTAAAGACTGAATTGTAACTTTAGTTATTCAATTTGTACTAGATTATCTCATTGCCCTTTTCAGAAAAAAAAAAATGTTGTTATGGTTTAATGAGAAGCTATTCCTTTGTACTAATATAATTTTAGGAGGCTTGCCACAGAGAACTTAACTTTTCATCAGTTCCTGATGGCTAGAAACTATTTATTTTCCTCAAACTATCTTTATAATTCCTTCAAAAGAATTATCTAGACAACAAATCAATTGAAATTCAAGACTTTTCCAGTTGGGTTAGTTCATCCCAAATTCATTGTCCCCCCAGATAATAATTATTTTATCTCACACACTGTGTGCAGGCAACACAATGTTGGTACAAGGCAGGATGTCAGTTTCTGGGTGCATGAAGAGACTTCAACCTGAAGGCATGATTCATTCAGACTCATGTAGAACCTTGCAATTCTTTAACAACATTTTTCCACTAATAGCACTGCTGATGTTGACAATCTCTGTCCAAGGTGCTTGCTCCCTGCACCACCATCCTCTCTCCCCTCTGTCACTGCAGCTCAGGGCAGCCACACAGCAAAACAGTCCAAGAAGCAGATCCAGCAGAAATACAACTTTCTCAGTTAAGGTATTTTTTTCCAGCCATACCACAACTCTGATTCTATTCTCTTCATGGTTACCCAGGAAAGGGGTATTTATCAAAGGATGGGAACTGCTTAAGCTGTTTTAAGCACTGCCAAATGCTAGATTGAGTTTACCAATTTCTCATTAATGAAGCTAAAACTAAAGCATTTTCTTTTGGTGTAGGTTAACGCTGCACTAGAAGTTTGGCCAAATAGTGTACTGAGCTGTTTACCCTCTCAAGAGGTGACAGCTGCTTGTTATTACTCTTGGGGACATCAGCCTTATGACTGGTTGAGGATGCAAATGGTCGTGAAACAAAGGGTAAAACCCCTTCCTGATTAAATTAGTTACTGAAATTAGAGGTAG
This sequence comes from Cygnus olor, assembly GCF_009769625.2. Lineage (NCBI taxonomy): Eukaryota > Metazoa > Chordata > Aves > Anseriformes > Anatidae > Cygnus > Cygnus olor. Next base: position 44,269,799 of record NC_049171.1, read on the forward strand.
GAGAAAGAGGAAAGGTAAAAAAGGGAAGCTTGGACTATAAAAGCAGGACTCTAGATTAGATCCTTCTTTATAAGGAAAACATAAAAACATGAAGCTGAAATAAAGGAGTGTGTTCAGGGGGGTTATGAAGGGTGAAAGGAACCATAGAATTATAGAATATTTGAGTTGGAAGGGATCCACTAGGATCATTGTGTCCAACTCCTGGGTCCCCAGTGGACCACCCAAAAAAAACCACGCTTTTTATGGAAGCGTTCTGCCAAACACTATCAATCTCTCCAGTGAGTTCAGTAAATAGTGGCAGGAAAAAAGCAAAATTTAAAGAAAATGTTCAATTCCAATTTAGAGATTCCAGTTCCTTCTCTGAGAGGAGCTTTTTGAACTGAAGCTAAAGGTCTCCAATAGCACAAGGAGTTATAAGTGCTGAAGACATAAACAAATCATGATATGAACAGATTTTCAACATTTCTTAACAGTAAGTATAGACAAAATATATAAAGTATTATCTTGAGATGTAAAATAATAATTGGTCTACATAAAGATACTGTGAAAAACAGATTTTCAGTCAACGAAACAGTATTGAAGCATTCTACACAAAATTATACCGTCCACTCCAACACACATTTAAATCTTTGCTTTTCTTTAGTATCTAAGGGATCAAGAATATTCAAGACATGCTAAGTTGTTTTGTCTTTTTACAAAAAGTTTACATGCAATTATGAAAGGCATCTGCTAATTGCATACTCCTCTTTAAATCCACTAAAATGTACAGTTTTAAGGCTTGTTAGAGCATTTCTCACCAATGATTTTTAAGAAAATCTTTATCAGATTCTCCATTGCTTAGTATTTACACTGTACTTAAGAGAGTACACAAAAAAAGAAGCTGTGGAACCACGGTGAAGTTTATGGCCTTATACGGAAGGCTGAACTAGATCATTACATGGTCCCTGGCCCTATGAGGGGAAAAAAATGTGTTAGAATCTTATCCAAGCTGTTGGAATTCCCTTTTACACAGATGAGTTTAATACCCATGAACTAGTTCTCAAAATTATTATCCCTTACTTCAAGGAGGCAGGGAAATTTGAAACAAATGTAGAAACAATAATTACAAAACATATATACTAGCCAGCTGGAAAGGAAATATGAAGCACTGCTATATGCAGAACATGCTACCACTACTTCTTTCCCAGAATTAAAAACAAAGAAAACAGAAAAAAGCATATTAGCAAAGCCAAACCTGCATTACCAAGTCCATAAGTGACAAAGTATCTGAAGCAAAAACAGATCCTGGCAAGGAGGCAGAAAAAAAAAAAAAAAAAAAACATTTTGAGGATTACTACCCAGGGTGTGTAATGAGAAAGAAGCAAAACAAAAAAAAAATCATTGCAAATTTCATTTTATTTATTTAACCCTCTTTTCCTGGCTGGCCATATCAATGAAATTCCTGGAAACAAATTTAAACAGACTGTATTACTTTGGACAGGAAATGTGAAAAATTATTAATATGACTAGTATCCATAACAAAGATCCAGTGGGATTTGTAAGATCAATTTATTATGATACAAACTTTCTGTCAGCTACTATATGGAAGCAGCTAGATAGGAACATTCTGTCTTTTCTGTTTACCTAAATGGAAACTCCCCTGATACGTGTCAGAGGATGACATCAAGCATTTCAGAAGACACTTTGCAACATGCAGAATCTGCCATCAGCATCTTATCCTGATCTTGGCAGTTCTTTCTAGTTCAACTAAAGAAATACAAAAGTTTGCATAGCTATTTGGAAGTACTTGATATGTATCTCACATATACTGATATGATATGTTTTGGTAGGAAAACCAGGGGGGAAGTTCTTCAATGGATATAAAACAAAGCTAATTAATTTAGGAACATGAACAAAGTGCCCCAAGCTAAGCCAGTCTGGATACTCACAGTGCTCTCAGCTTACAGAAAACGCTCATCAAGAGCTGATTCAAAGCAGCTCATCCATTGCAGACCTCAAATTAAGACCGTATCCACAGACAAGAGGCCCATGTAACAGGCCCTTAACATAGCCTAACCAACACAGGTGCTTGGTTCAAAGATCCAGTCTCATAAAGACCCCTGCACAACTGCAATCTTTATCACAGATGGTGAATCACTTCTCAAAGTGTTGCATTCCTCTTTTGGAAGAAAGGGAAAAACAAGTATTGCACTCTGCAGCTGGAGAGAATACATTGCACAAAGAGTTTTGAGAGGAATTCTTGTGCTTTAAAAAAGAAGAGAGGGTTCCAGCTTGAGACCAGTAAATGTACACTTTGTTCTGGACTTGAGTGTGAGGACCACAAGACTTACAGGTGCTAAGAACATTTTACACTAAGAGCTGTCAAGGGAGGATGCTCTAGTTGCTCGCCAACTCTTGGAGAAAGTCAAGCCAGTGCTGTCCTACATTTTCATTACACGTTCAACTTTAAACATGGGGTTTCTTCCTCCTGCTTCTAACCAGAATGATTTTTTTTAGAAGTGACATCAGGCCATCACACCACATGGTGTGGAGAATCAGTTTGGGGAGTGTGAATGCTGCTGTTGCCAGCAGTCCATGGTGCTGATGGAGAGATTTATATTTGAATATGGTCAGTGTCCTCAGCCTGCAGCTGGAATGGATTATTTCCAACATTTTTTGAAAGGTCACTTGGTGCGTTTCTGTGTCAGCATTGTCAAGGATTTATGGACAGCAAGAAAAGGTCAATAATGCACACAAAATGACCTGCCAAAATGAGTTGTGATCTACTAGTGGGTAGTTGCCCTACAAAGTTCCACTAAACTAGGGGTAACATACAGAAAATCTACATGTTGGTTTACCATGCCGTGTGGCAATTGCTCAGCATAGCTCAGGTCTGCTGAGGTATGAAAAAAGGTGGTATTAAAAGTCACGGTAGGAAAAATTTTAGTATATATCATCTTCATGGTCCATTTTTCTTTCATGTGCTTCCCCATGCTAACGTAGTGTTCACTGGATTTTCATAGGTGTCCAGGATATGCATGCTAAAAATAGCAGATTGCATTCAGAGGTATATTTGCCTGACAGAGATGTATTGTACTGTGAGATTCTTAATTGTTCGATATTGTCATTAAAATAAATAAATAAATAAATAAACAAACCACCTATTTTTTATTGAATTCAGAAAGGAAGAATGTGACACGTTGTTATCATGAGATTTTTGCTCAAATGACTAATGAAAAAGGCTAGACTATGTTGTCACATTTTACTGCAGTAACCAACAATGGCTGCACATGAGAAACAGAACACATAGATAACCTTCCCCTTGTCCCTGCCATCCAGATTGCATCCAGACCATCACACGTATTAGCAATTGACTGACCTATCCTTCATCGGTTTGGACCCATTTAGCTTTTGGCTCACAGTCAGAATCTATAGTTCTAGTAAATACAGAAGAAGAGGACTGTCAGAATCATCTGTCAACACACACAGCAACCCACAGAGCTCAGATCTAGCACAGCAGCCTCCATGAGACATAGCTATTTCTGCCATGATAGTGGTAGCACCATTCTAACAAGTGTTGTGAAAAAACATCAGCTACCAAAGCAAGAAACCTATGACGAGCACTGAGCTACTCCCAGTGCAGGTTCTCACCACATCTCAGCAAAATTACCTCCTCCCAAGCTGTCACTTCCCCCTCTGCAGAGAGACAAAACCCAGACTCCTCTGTAACCTAGCCAAAAGATCCTGTGGAAAACAACAGAGTATTGTTCCTTCTAAAATCCTTCATTATTTCTCTAGACATTCGACTGCCTTCCCCTTCAGATTTTTCTTGCCTCTCCCTGAGCCACCACGAAGGGCGCCCTGCTCTGACACCTCATTTTGGCCTTGGCTAAGAAGCTGTTTCTGCTTGGTGACTTGGTTGCAGTTGCAGAAAGACACAGGCCCCCATCACTTACAGGATCCAACTGGGACACCCTTTTGGTGCTATCTGAGTTGCGTCTCTCTCCCCCAAACAAACAAGCTGAAATCAGTATAGCTACAATGTTTTGCATCAGATGAAGGTCTCTTCCTTGACCTTCTATTTTATTGCTATTACTAGATAAATTATGGAATTATACCAAAACAGAAATTGGATTTTTTTTTTAATCCGTTGTATATCAACCATTTATTTTTACCCATTTCTGTGTCCTACAGCCTTTTTGAGGCAGCCATACAAACTTTGGATAAACAACTAGAAATCTCCTACTATGCTTTCATACTTCAACTACTGTTTGTACTGTCCTTCTAGCATACCCTAGGATGACAAACCACCTTGAAAAAAGTCACAAAGTCAGTTGGCACTGTTTACCAAAAATAGTCTGCCATGATTTCTCTGAATTTTAAGAAAGCAACTCTGAGGCCAGAGTGTGGCATTTTGGTCTCAATAAATGACTGAAGATATTGTTTTGAATGTTCAGGAAAGAAATCACCTAGGTCATACTGCCCAATAACTAGATTGTTTTAACTAACATTAGAAATGTAGCAAAAAGGTTCACTGTGGTATTCTTGCTGTGGTCTTGCATCAGACAGCAGCAAAATGAAGAGAATTATCATGGAGGAAAGCTACTTTTAAATCTTAAAATAGTACTTCATTATGAGTTTTGTTCATCACTGGGATTCATTCCAATTTAATGAAACAGAATTTCTTGGTCATATTTCCACATTACATTTCCATCTTTCATTAAAGTAGAGCCAGAAAAGCACTTAAGCACATGCTTAAAACTTCAAAATACATTCTGAATGTATTGCCTAATTCCTGTGATATTTTTATTCACTGGGGGTCTTCACAAGTTCAGACTAATACGAGAAATTTGCTTTGATTTAGATAAAAGCATTCTTGTCCTAAATGAGGTCAAATACAACAAGGCCAAAACCTGAAACCTTCACATATGCTGGGAAAGACAGACACCATCATTCTTCCCTATATGCATGCCATTAAAACATTGGCCAGTTAGAAGCAACATGAAGAGAAATAGCTAACTCCTCTAGCTTTTTGGCTTCAGACATCTGTCCCACTTGCTGGTCCATGGCCTAGGATGGATAGATAGCCAGCCCAGATGCTACCACCAAGGGCAATGACTACTTTCAGAAGGTGCCAAGTATGGTGCTTTCCAAAATTAGCTTTAAAAGACTGTAAAAGTGGCAGCATAGCAGTTCCCCTATCCATTTTTCTTGCCCTGAGTCTATGTTGTTATTACTAGTTTCCTTTAATCAAAGGAAGGGCATTTTGAACTGTTTTGAACTGGTCATTTTCCCCCTTAGGAACCTCATGCCTTCATGTAAAAGTGCAGGATTTCCTAAGTGGTTCACAGGTCCAATTCTTAATCCGGTTTCAAAATAATATTTTCTACAGTAGCCTTCATAAGAAAGGTTTTGCTCCCAGAAAGCACGAGCAGGTTATTTTAATTCAAAGTAAGTCAGACCTTTAAAGGGATTCAAGCTGCTCTTTATATCTTCCAGAAAGCCCTGCTCTGAATCGCATGCTCCCAGCGTCTGCTCCCTATTCTCACCTATTCTCCATCTTTCACCTGGGGAGTTAGGTAATGTCTGGCCCAAGTACAGTAGGGCCCCCACCTCCTTTAAAGGCCATCTTATTCCAGAACAACATTGTTTATGGATTCCATATGGTCTATCATTAGTGTTATTCTTGATTCTCTGTCTCTCACTTTCCTCTTGTGCAATAAAAGAGATGAAGTAACACATTGTAAAAGAATGTGTTTGCAAGATAGGATAGACATCTGCCTCTCTCTTTTGGAGGCTGCTGTGAGAGTACAGTTGCTACCTATTTTGCCAATTTGACCCCAACATGTCTAGGGCCTCTCAGAGCAATTGTGCGTGAACACATCAATCTGTTCACGAGCAATACCTCTGCATCTGAGATGGCCATTGATTTTAGTTTTTTGTACTGTTACTGGCACACTCCATCTAAAAGCTGAGCAAATTATCATTGGTGCTTTTACAAAAGATGTTAAGCATCTTATGGGGAAGCTGTGACCTGAACTTTCTGGAACATTTTTTAAAATGTCGTTTTTTTTACTGAAGCAAATGTCATTCTTTGAGCCAGCAAGTCCTGCACTCCCAGGCAAAGCCAAGAAGAAATCGTGTTTCCACTTCCAGAATTGAAGACAAAGCTTTGTACATTTCTAAGAAAAAAACAATCCATTCCAACTTGACCACATAACTTGTTTCAGATCTGTCTTTGACAGCTTAAAAATTAGTAAGGATAATTTCATCAATGAAAACCACCTGCTGTTTGATTTATGATGACTGTACAACATCTTAAGAATCAGTGACTGCAGTGGATATTGTTAAAAAAGCTCATCTTACTGTCTCTTTTGCTTTTATGCCATCTTAAATCAGGAATATCTCTGGTTGATTTGCTGCAACTAGTCTGCTGTAAAACCACGCAAAGGTGAATGGCTTCTGATTGCAATGGAGGCATCTCCCCACCTTACATTGGTGCAGCAAAGATGAGAATCAGGCAGAAAGGCTACAAAACTGTTCTTTAAACACATGATTTGTGTCCTGTTAAGCTTAACAGCATTTGGAAGTCTGTTCATATGTCTCGTTTTGTTGTCTGCTAGCCATAAGGCCACTGTTAAAAAAATAATTATAATAATAATAAATGACAACACATCTTCTCTTATCATCACATAGAAAAGGATATAAAAATATAAATAACCCAAAGGCATCTGTCTCTCTTGGTTATTTGAGAATAACATGTCTTAATGAAGATATAAACAATATACTTTAACAGAACCTGCAGCGTAGACTCTTACTGAAAGAGAAATTATTATTTCTCTTCTATTTCCAGAGTGATCAGGCTTGAAGTCAGGTTTCCTTTTGTTACTTCCCAGACAAGACAAAGATGTATAATGTACGTACAGTGAAATGTAGTTGAACCTCTATACTTGTAAGGGTCTGCTCATCATTAGTCTGGGACTGATTTTTGAACACAGTTTTTTACACTCTTTCATTAAAGCTAGATACTGGTAGAGATCTCTTTTCTCCAGCCTACTCAGGACAGTGTAATTTATAGTATCATGCAGATGTCGGATCATTTGAATCTCCATTCTGTTGCACATAATTTATATTGTCTGTAGCAAATAAAAAGATAAGTGCAATCCATATTGAAAATGCATCATACCATTGTGAATTTTCATGCTTTCTTCTTGTTCTTCTTCAACTCATGGAATTTATGTGGTTCTTGTAGAATTGTCTGAAGTCACAATGAATATTCCCTACAGTTATATTTAGATTTTAAAACTAGTTGCTTCTATATACATTATGTTTCCATATACATTATCAGCCTAAATAATTTACAAGCTATGGTGAAATCTTCTACTGAACTAAAATAACACAGTAAAGTAAGGACACTGCTAGAAAATGCATGTGTAACGTTTTCTCTCATTCAATACATATCTGAATAAGCAGTCCTAAATCTGAAGATTTTTTTTAAAATTTTTGAATCAGTTTACAAATTTAAATCCACTTGTGTCGAGCCTTTTTTGATCTGTGACACTTTTATATGGACAATTTATATGGACCTTTTTTGAAAATATTTTCACATGAGCTTTAGTATCATAGAGGAAAGTTCAGCATGTGCACAGAGCCAGATTATTAGCCTTGTTCCCAGACCTCAGAATGTCTTTGGGATGTTTCACCCTGTCCACAAGCTTTTCCTTGACACAAGACTCAGACACATAAAGTGTTTTTTCAACTGGATTCAAATGGATAGTACCAAATAAACCTTAAAAATAAAATGCACAGTTCTGTAAGAAGATAACCCATTGAATTGACTCCCTAGGATTTGGTGTCTTATGATTGAGTTTCCATGCTCTAACAGTATATAAGAGGAAAGATCATGCTTCACTTTCACTTGAACAGCGTCCTGGAAGGTCTCTTGCCTCTCACAAAGTCACAAATGACATATCTCTTGAAAACTCAGTTGGATTAAGCAGAAGAGTAGCAAAGATATTAAGGATGGACTGACTGACGGATGAACACAGAGACAATGTGGTTGTGTCCAATTCATTCTCGCAGGAAATGAGGACAACTAGAAAGAAAGATTTGGAGATCTTTAGCTGGAGCAAGTAGGTTCATCGTCACTTACCTCAGTGAGCTTGAATGACTTGCTGAGTATTTTAAAATTTAAAATGGATATTAATGTAAAAATTGGTAGAACCCACTCTGCTGGACAAAGTCTCCCTGTATGCTTTCTCTCCTTGGCACCTCCTTGCAATGCAAATACTATGCAACTGAATTTGAATGATTTCCTCATATACTCATAAAGTAGCATGTTTTTAAGTGTGTATCATAAACAATCCTTTAAAAGACCCATTTCAATAGTATTCTGTAATCACAGTACATTCATTTTGACACCAGTGAAAAGATCACTCTTATTCTTGACTATTTTTTGGGGCTATTATTTTTGTTATATTATATTTTTGGGCTTTATTTTTATAACACTACAGTTTTGGCACAGGAAAAATTATATCATTTAAAAATGGAAATTCAATGTAGCTATTTATTTATTTTCAACTCACTTTTCCATTTCTTTCTGATAAACTAGCAGGAAATGTTCAAAGTAATTTCTAATGCTATATAAGTATCTGTATTTTGCCACAGTCTGTGAAGGCATTACCTAATCACATACTGTATAATAAAACAAATAAACAACTACTAGAACAGTATCCAGTGCTACTGTGTGAAAAATGAAAATATTAACAAAGGTGTTTTTCAAAAGCTTCTTCTGATAAATTGTCAAAAAGTCAGGTAAATAAATGTATCTAAAGAATAGAAGCAGAAAACAGTTTCAATCCCTGCTAAAGTCTCTCAATAAAAAATAATAATAACAATAATAATAACCTCTTCAATTCATTTGATTCAGTATTTGATTCATTATTGATTAATATACAGGTCTGAGACACATAAACATGGGAGTGAGAGAGTTATTTAAGCTACAGAAGCCTCTACAAACCTCCCTTCCCCCTGCAGGGCGATGCGGTGGGAGTGTTAAATGTGTGCTCAGTCACCAGCTCCAAGAAGTCACTAAAGCAAACACCAGAGCACCTTGGTGAAGGCAATTGCAGCCTCAATACTATCAACTGACACTTGTGCTCAGTGACCCTCTCAGGTCTCAGAAATGGTCTTTTCAGATTCCAGGTGTTGTGGTATTGATTTCAATCAACAGCTTTTCCTAAGAGCCTGACCTCGAAATAGCCCTGTCAGAATTTCTGCTGTCTATCCCAAGTTTTATCTCAAGGTTTTCATTCATATTTGGCATCACTCAGCTAAATAACAAGAGAAGATTTTGTGTGTGTACTTGTTTCTCTACCCACATTTTTTAATGGTGTTTGTTTCAAGCACAAGTAAATCTCTCTGTTTACTTACACTTTCACTCGCCTCATTGATGGAGGCGTATTGAGCTGCCTTGAGTGTTGTTTTCAAAGTGTTTTTACGTTTTTGTCCATGCTCCAGTGGGACAAAAATATTTTCTGTCAACAACTTCATTAGTGCCAGGATTTTACTCCTTGCTTTTGCTTACTGGAGGTAGCCTGCAGGAGGCTCATTCATCATTCCAAGCCCTCTGCTCCCTTTGTATCTATCCCAGCATCAGCAACTTAAAAAGCTTGTTGTGGCAATGGGGACCGGGCAGCCACTGCCCCACACCAGGACACAGCAGCTCTGGCAGAAAGACAAAAAGCAGCCATGCCCTGGGACACACCTCGCCCATCGCATCTCCAACTGCACAGCACAAAGCCAGCTGGAGAGAGGCAAGAGGCCAAGTCACCTAAGGCATGTTTGTACCACCTAACCTCTATAGCTCTTGGCATAAATGAGAGCAGACTAAAGTGCTTTTTGATGGTTTAGGTTTGGGAAAGGGTGAGGGGGTGGAGGAGATGAGGGGGGTGTCGGGTGGTTTCAGACAGTAAAAAAAGTTTCAAAGTTTTTCTCTTTTTCTGTTGCCTTTGTGTTGTTGTTGTTTCTTTTTTTAAATGAAGAAAGCTATCAGGAAATCCTCAGCAGAAACTGAGAATGGGTTCCTGATGGCTGGGTGGATTTTGCCAAAATCCACTTTAAGGTTTACTTTGAGTGAGCTCAAATCAGGTTGCCATATGGAATTACTCCATGCAGCAGCCTGACCCAGAGCAAAACTGAACAAAGCCTAGATTATTTACTAAACTCCTAAACCACTGGCTGTTTTGCATCTCTCCCACACTGGATCTAATTCCATAAGTAAATAAGCACATATTAAGTTAAAAACCCATTTTAACGAGTAGGCCAAATAGTTGTATGCTAGGTAGGCTGTTTGATGACACACAAAGCACAACTGTGGGTCAGCATTCATGCCTCAGACTGTCTCAAAGCTTGCTGGCACCTGCAGTTTAGCATATTTACTGCTGCAGCCAGGAAGATTGATCACAGGAAGCCAAAGCTGCTCAGTTAAAAAAATAAGAATCAGCTGTTTTCTATGAGCAGTCTGTCAGATAACCAGCCTAATGAAACTGTGGGCATTTCTCTTGAGCTCAAGAAACATTCATGCTGCAGAGGATACTGGAGTCATTCTAATACTTTGCAGTTGTTCTGGAGGTTAAATAGAAAGCGGCACAGAAGAAAGGCTCTGCCTTTATGATTAAAGAAAAAGCAGAAACATAACATCAAAATGTACAGTTGTGCCCTTGACTAAAATAGACATAACACTAATGCTGAATTTTTCACCTCACTGATGCACTACAAACTAAAGACACAAAGGATGCCTCACACTGGTATTCTTAAAAAAAAATAAAATAAAAATGGCACAACTGTCCCACAGAGAACCCAGACAGACTAGACATGGTCCTGCTTTTGTAAAAATAATTCATAGCCTGATGAAATGTCTTGTGTCAGAATCAAAAATAGGAAGCTTCAAATGAAAAATGGATTTGTCTCGTGTTCTGACTACATAAGATGTTTGTAGTCTTAGCTCTCCCCATCCTGGACACCAAATGGATGTGAAAGTAAAAGGAAAGAACGTAAAGGCTCAGCACACAGACATCCTGGTGCCCTTCCATAGGACACATCACTAATGTGGATGTGGAAAACACTGAGATTCACACATGGGATTTTATCTTTGCACTACATCCTGAGGGGAAATAGAAAGTGTCCAGTTTGAAAAAGATACCGTCAGCTTGCTTTGACATTTTGTCATGTTTATCCTTTTCAAAAACAAAACAAAAACAAAACCACCAACAACAGAAAAAAAAAAAAAAAAAAAGCAAAAGTAACACAGCTTTCCAAATATGCCATATTAATAATTCTAGTAATATTGTTGGAAATGAAAGACGGCCCCCATATGACATGTACTACATGATATATTGAGTACCAAATAATGGAGCTGTAGTCCGTTGAAAGCTTGGAATATGCCAATCCTCTTTGGGTTTTATCTCCTAGACCTAAGTTTCTGATCTCCATTTTATATTAATATTATTTTTACTATTGACTTTTTTTAATTTATGGATGAAAAGTATAGATAACAAACAGGTGACAAATATAGGTAGTGATAATAATGAAGAAAAATGAATCATAATGATGAAATGAACAACATTAATGAACATTCAAATATTTGCATACAATTTCAAGCATGCAAGGATGAGAATTCTAAGTTTAAATCTTAGGTGCATTTTATATTAGCTTTTGTTGTTATTTCCCAGTAAAGGCATACATCTACTAGTTTCAGTTTTCATCTTTATTTTCTGCTCACAGACCAAGAGTGACTACATTCTGCAATGCAGCTAAAGTAACATGTATTTGGTATGCTGAAGGCATCTATCATCTTTTGTCTGTAGCTTTTCTGAAAAGTTCATCACCTCCATTCCCCCGACCAATAGCTTTCTTGTAGCAGAACTAATGCCTGTGAGAAAAAGATCGCAGGGTCCTCAGTATGGTGTTTACACCAGCTGCATAAAAAAGGGGAAGGGAAAGGGGAATGTGAGTGACAGAAAGTGTTGCCATATAGAAATTTTCCTCATTAAAAGGAAACTCGGTTTTCAAGATCAATGGAGGACACTTGCTGGGCAAGCTAGATCATGGGATTTGTGAAATCACAAATTAAGCCAAGGCTTGGGACAGAAGGTAGGAAAGGAAAATAGAAGGGATAATGGGGTAGCCAAAAATGAGAGGACTGTGGTAGAAAGGTAATGACAGACTGTGGGCAGAGTGATAGAGACATCTGCAAGAGCGCAGTGCCTTATGCTGGTCAGGTCGAGCTGTTTTCATGTATGCATATCATTGCACCTGGCCTCCGGACCTCATTGGCACACACGTCTTAAAGACTACATGTCACGCAGGGATCCAAGCCCATTTGCTGCAGTGGTGAGAAACTAAGATTCGGGCAGCCCTTAACATCTCATTGTGCAGTGCCCACTCCTGATGAAATGGTTTCTCACCACCATTTTTGAGATGGTGAAGTGTAGCAAGGTGCAATGGTGCCCATGCTCTTCAGGATGCTGTCCTCTAGGCTCAGCCAAAAGTCTAGAGTAAAGTCAAGAATACTAGTCTTTCCCTGTGCAACAAGGCAAAATATTCAGGGATGCATATACTGTGTGCATGCCTAGTGAACTTCCTGTTAACATCCATGAAGAGCCCATGTAATCTGTTGGGTTTTGTGCTGTGGTGAATAGCCCTTTTTATTCGCAGCCACAGGCACACTGGGCTGCAGAGCAGCAGGCTATCTGTGACCTTCTGACAGTCAGAGAGGCTGTATCAAATGAAACTGCTGATGCTGAAGCCTCTGATGGCCACCATATGGGGATAGAGGAAGTTACTTATGGTATCACACACTTTTATTACAATGGCCATGACAGCAGATTTCCTCTGTGCAGAGCAATTTGCCAATGACCTTTAGAGTGGAGATTGAATAAAAACCAGTGGGCAATGGATACTTTTTATGCACTAGCAGAGAGTCTGAAGAGCAACCATGGATGTTGCAGGACTTTCAGCACACAGCATCTAAGATGACACCCAGTTTTGTGTGCACAGCTCAGCATGGAGAAACTAGGACTACAGCCTACCTATGAAGGACAATATTGGTCTACAAACTCAGTGTCTCTTTCAGCATGGGCTTCGGAGGTAAAGGTACATAAACAATAGGAATTTCTGAAAACCCTCACCCATACATTAAAAAAAGAAAAGAAAGAAACCCAACACATGTTTTGCACAGCTAAGCAGCATCACTTGGGGAAAAGATTACACCATTTCCTGACTGCATGGAGAACAAGGGCCAAATTCAGGCCAAGGAGAAGGGAACTGCCTAAACTATCCAACAGAAAATGCTAAAAGCAGAAATGCAGTTTAAACATCTAACTCTACACAGCAGAAATTTGCCAAATCCCAGCAGTGCCTCTGAGAACTATGTCTTCACAGTGACACAACTGCATCTCTTTTTTACACGGTTTACTTGAGAGTCTGAATTGACTTTTCTGTGCACCTCTCCCTTGTCCCCAGTGTTTATGTTTTTTTTATTCTGACTGTTGTGAATGGAAAATATGTGAGCAACCACTTCTTCACCAGAGAAAGCTGCTTTCTCACCCAGCTGCAGAACCAGGCTCCCACTACCCACCAGCACCATCAATCTCACATTTGTTCATCTGCAGGAAAGAGCTTCAATAAGAATGACTAAGAAAGTGGTGTGTGATGGCTTAAAGACTGGTCTAGAAAGTGAGAGCTGTGACCCTGAACCCCCCAGCCAAAAAGGTCCTACACCCCAGACCAGGCAAGGGTGCAGTGGCTATATTGCTGCTGCACAACATCTCACATTATTATGGCTTGATGGAGCTGTACAGATATGCAAGGCCAAGTAATAGCCATCTCAGGTCTGAATGCAATCTAGCACAACTTCTCACCCATTCCTTCGTCACAACACTGCTCTTTGTCTGAGTATATTATTTTAAGCACCTAAGTGGCATCATGCTCCAAGTCAGCAAGCTGGTTTAGCTGGGGCAAGGAAGTGGTGTTTGGCTTCAAGAAACAAGAGTATTCACAGAGCGGACAACTAATCTTGATTTAGCCCCTGTGAGTCAGCTCTTCCTGACAGAGTAATATTTGAGTGGATTCAGACATCCTTCTTAAATGGGGTAGCAGTATATTTTCTGTGTCCCTTTATGTTTTGATAAACTTAATTCAAAGAACACTTAGGGCTCACAGGTATCAAACTAAGTGATTTAAGTGATCAAAGTGATTTTTTCCATGTACCCTCCCAAGTCTGAGAAATAGACTCATTAATTAAAATTAATTCCTGAAAAAATGTCTTCTGCAGGACAGTCCTTAATTTAAAAATGTAGAAAAACAGACAATAATTGCATATTGGTAGCTATATTTTAAACCAAAAAAATCTTCACATAATAAATACATCTTATGCACATTAACTTCAAATTTACTTCAGAAAGCTATTTACAATATAAATAATTATAAATGGGAACACTGCAAGATATTGTTGACATAGCTAAATTGTTTCCTACATTACATTCCAAAGGAAAACTTCAAATTACAGATGTTATGCTACAATGTCACTGGACCCTATACATTGCAAGGCATGGTATTTAAAATGCTGGCAATCTTTGTCTTTTTTTTTCCATAAATATAACCCATTGGTTTAAAGCAAACATGAAATGCTTCAGTATGTCTCAAGTGCTTTCTTTTTTCTTTTTTTTTTTTTTTTGATAGATTAGCATATTTTATTAATTGAAATATTTACCTTGGGAAAAAGTTGCAGTGCATTAAAAGATCTTTTCCTAATAGACTCTATTTCCTTAGAAATGCAAAGGTGCCAATGTTTCATAATGTGTGAGCAAGACGATTTCTTGCATTTTCAAACTTGCCACTGTATTGGTATATGGAAAAAAAAAAATCACATGCAGTCCAAACTGCAATAAATAGAAATGTTTAAAAACTGTATTTTGAATCCTAAAAACGACAGGAAATCTTGAGAATTCCATGTGAGAGGGGAGTTAAATAGTGAATACAACCAGACAAAAAGCTTTGTTTCTGCTTGTATTTGATCTTTCTTTTCAAATACAGCTTCATAGATGGAGTCATAAATTACCTCTTTTCAGAAAGAGATGTATTCCTAGCAACTTAGAGACAGATTTATCCACAGGACTCTTGTACACATAAGCTAAATGCCACAGTGAAGTTTAACCTCACATAATCTTTTTCATTAATAAATGTTCTAAGGAAATGTGAAATGGAGTCATACTAGTGCTCTCACTGTTCCAAGCAGAAGACTATTTAATTTTTTTTCTTTAGAAAAACAACTTTGTAAAAACACTTTGCTAAACCCTCATCTACAACTCTAGCAGGCTTTACTAGCACCACTCCATTGGGTTACAGAAAAAAAAATATTTTTTTATTTGTTTTAGATTTGGGGGCTGGGGATGGTGGCGGTGGTGCTGTTGTCATTGTGGTTTGTGGGGTTTTTTTTGTTTGATTGAATTTTTTTCAGTGCACACAGCCAGAATATTTAACCATCTGTATTACCTGCAAATAAAATAAAATAGGTTCTCCTCCACACTGTGGAGCTATCTGGAGATAATCCAATATACCTACAGAAAAGCATGTTCATCCACCATTGTTCCTGATAACAAAGCCTGTATTGCCTTTAGCCCTTTAGGTGTTTTAAGTAAATTTGCTACTCATGGAAATGCCAGAGCCTGAATCCATTTGCTGACAACTACAGCAACCTTAAAATAAGACATAGCTAGGCCTAATTCTGGGACCACATTCTATAATCCCCCTAACATAGAGCTTTGTATGCAGAGGGTCTGAAACCAAGGTGTACACCATAGTTTTGTTCCTTGACTGAAAGGCTAATTAGCCTTCCCAACAGCAAGACTGGTTTTCTGGAGTGACTTTGCCTTTTCCAAAAATACTGTATGACCTTATTTTGTTTTTCCCCAACTCATTCAGGATGTTCACATAATTGAACATATGGTGGTTAACATACTTAGGGACATTAATGAATAAATGCTGCAAGTGCAGAGATAAAAATGAGATTCAGATAAGAGTGATTAAAAGAGTTTGAAAGAGCAGAGTTTCACTGTGTAACCTGTGGCAGTATTGCGGACACTTCAACAAAGCCATATAAAGCTTAAGAAATACTTCCAAGTTTCTTCTGCGCAGAGATGCACTCATTTTTCCAAAGCATGTATAGTCTCTATTACAGAAACATGGCCATTACAGCTATTATCTTTCATAATTTCCATATTCACATCTTGAGATTCAAAAACAAAACACAGACAAAAACAAAACGAAACAAAACAAAATAAAAACCAACCCCTAACCTGTTGCTATCTCACAAGAAGTCAGATTTTTTTTTACCCTTACATCTATTAAGTAGTGCCTTACTCCACAAATATTCCCATTTGAGTCAATGGGAGAAATTGCTGAGTAAGGTTCTTCTTCTAACTAAAGAATTGCTGTGCAGATTTGTCCAAAACTGCAAACTCCGTGCCTCTGGGGTGCAATTTTTTATAAAAAAGAGAGAGGTTTTTTTGCCTCTTTAAAAGAGAAACACCAATATCATAATGCACCATCCACTGATGCCAACAAGAAATTATTTGAAAGATTTGTGGTCACTCTGTAGTTGGAGTAGCTAGAAAATATTAATTTGGTGTTAATAGCAAAACATTATTATGTTAGAGAAACAATGCAACACATCAATTTATATTGTTCTTGTACCAATTCACAATTTACATACCTGCTTAAAGCTAACCTTTAGCTAATATGATACACTTGAAATGTATTTGGTACAAATGTCTTGCATTTTTCAATTTTCCAAAATATTTGATCTAGAAAAGCAAGGGGAAAAAAAAAAAAAGACTATATCCTTGAAGGATGCTAAATGAAAATTTGAATTAATTAAACATGCAATTGAAAAAATAAGCTTTATATCATATTGAAAAGTACATGTTATATGAGCTGCGGTGATATTATATGCTATAATTAAGATTGCAAACTTGCGTTCATGTAGCATGTAGCATGCAGAGCCTATGTTTACAACATTCAATGCTTTCTGTCAGTTAGGAAGAAATTCCTGGCTACTTAAAGAAGCAGGATGGCAAATTAGCTAACAAAAGACATCTATCTCCAGGAGACCCTACTGAAGTGGTAAGGAGCAACAATTACTGAAACCCCAGGAGGAAAATGGGAATCAGCCTTTGCTTGTAGCACAACACGACTGCAGGAATAGACCCTTACACCTCTCTACTGATATATCAGGTATCCTGTATATTACAGTGCATTTTGTTAATTTTTTACTGGTGTGGACTGGGACTGTTAAAATAGGATAAATAACAACAATTTGGAAAGTTTTATTTTGAGCTTAAGGTAAATAACAACAGGGATTTTTTATTGCATAGCACACTAGCTTTTATCCTAGATGAAATTGTATAGAATACAAGCATCCTACACAGTGCCTGTCTGCTTTATAAGTGTGTCTTTACAAAGTGTCTGTCAGGATGCGAATATAGCTGTGCCCAAACTGTCCTCTCCTCACTACTTGTGGACATCAGATCAGAGCCAGGGTGTTCCAGCTGCTCTGCAGAACCCTTCATATTAAAAGTCTGGTAAAAAGAGCACTTGGTGATCCCAAGTGCTTGGTGATAAACGTGAGTGCTGACAAAATTCCATTCTTCCAAACAGTTTAGGAAACTCCTCTGTTATACAAAATAATATTGACACTTAGACTTATTTTTATATGTACTAGTAGGGATAATATGATACCATGTACCTCTACTCTAATTCGCTTTGCAAATTGTATTTTAATACTGTACAATGAAATTCCAAATACAAGTTTATCCATATTATTCATAGGAATAAGTGAAATAAATATGTATCCAGAACTAGATTTATCAAAAATACTTTGTCATTCCTATGCTTTAGGAATATATACAATTGTTGGGCTGAAAGGAGTCCATTTTGGTCCATTCCTTCCTCTGAGTTAACAGTTGTCAATGTTTTTCTTCCCCTCAATTATTTTCCTTGTTTTTATCTTAAAACAAACAAACAAACAAAAATCACTAGCTGCTTCTCTTTATGACCTTTGTTATTCATTTGGCAGTTAGTCAAATATACTTCTTGCCAAATCATTTTGTTCTCATTCTGTCTTGGCTGACATTCAATGCCCTGTCTCTCATTCCTGTCGCTAGTTCAAATAGTTTTAGACCATTATTTATCTCTCCTCTGTGCAGAGCTTGGTGCACACCAGTGACATTCCCCCTTACTTTTCTCCCTTACAAAGATGACAGACCCAGTTTATTTAAAGTTTTTATTAGATCTTTCAGTCTCTTTATCTTTTTGCTGAGCTCTGCTCCACCTTTTCTATTATGAGCTTTAGATAATAAAGACCAGACTGTGTTGCTCTTCCTTGTGTTCAATGTACATTTCACCAGGAGTGATCACACTACAGTCAACAGAGATTGTTTATGGAGTAAGGTACTACTCAATTCAAGATTCACAATCTGCCTTGGAGTGATCAGAACTATGCACAATATTCCAAGTTCAGAGAGGTAATTTCCTCTACTTTCAAGTACATCCCTACTTACGTGGTTTATAATGTTATTATTTAGCTTTTGCTTCTGATTAGTTTTATTTGAAAATAGATATTTTTAACCCACCCGTAGCATGCTGGTTTATATTTAGTCCCACTGATGACTCAATCCCATATGTTGAAATTCTTAATGTTACAAATGAAGCTAGACTTATTGCTAATTTCATTTTAGTAACCTCCTCAAGTCCCCTTACCTCCCCTTTGGTATAATAAGGAGTGGTGGTCCTGATCCTGTTGCAGTCAACCTTGAGACATCACATAAATGCCATACAAAGAAGGACAGGTATAGTAACTGTGCCTACAAACACCCTATTTTACTTTTTTAGCATATGTTTTTAACTGAATATTTTCCAAACAATTAGTGACTCTTTTTCATGAGATTATTAAAAATTGCAAAAAGTTTCTCTGCCTCTTTTTATGTCTTCTATGAGTCTAGGACAGGCCACAATAATATCAACTTTTTTAATGCAACTGAATTTCTTGGAACCCTGATTTCCCTCCGTATATTTTACGTACATATTACTGATTTTGATATTCCTAATATGTTCTGATATCCACTAAATTTTCTGCTGCAAGAAAGAAAAGAATGCATATTCCTTTTTCAAAATCATACTGATTACTTCACCGTATGTCAGAGTGCTTACAATCTTCTATGTTTTCTTAATTTACTCCAAAATTTTATCAAAATTAGGATGAACCACCATACAGTTTTTGTCTATCCTTGCCAAATTCTTACACTGACGTGGTTACTTTTTTTTTTAATAGAAAAAAAAATCTGATTCTATTGAGTTTCTTCTGTGTTTCAAAGTAATTCTTAATTATGTGGCCACTTATAACCACTGTTCTTTATATTGTAATTATTAGTAAATGGCATACATAGCCATAGGGTTAAACGTTTTTATCTTGGACCACTCCTAATTCACCCTGTTTCTCCCAGTGATTTTCTTCCATTTCATTCCACTTCCCTCCTTGTGCAACCTTTCTAATATATGAGGACAATCTCTCATGTCTCTATCAAGACAACCAAGACCTATGCATTTCTCAAAACAACACCAAGAAAGGCTCTCCTTCTTTCTTTTAAATACAGTAGAAGTAAATATTTGATCACGCTAATAATAAGGATACTGCTTATTTGACTCCTTTCAGATCAAGTGTATGCAATAGCTGTGCATGCGGGTACACATGGAAATAACACATCTGAGGAGTTCTTTCTTCCCTTTCTGATTTTGTATTTGTTAGCCATAGATGCTTTATACCATGGAGTAGCATAACACACTTGGCCTTTAGAGAATAAAAGGATCACCAGAAGTACACATTTTGATGTGTATTTCAAAGGAACACCTTCCAACTTCCTGTGTTAAGAGTGCATAGCAGTTTTGTTGTCTGGGACCTGTGGGTTCCATGCATTTCACAAGGTCTGCCCTTGGCAGTGTTTCCAAACAACCACCTCTAACAGAGTGTGCATAAATTGCTCTGCTAGCCTGCCCAAGTGCTCCCTACCTAGATGTTTTCCATCCTTTTCACCTCACCAACTTTGAGTTTAGCTCCATTCCCTCTAACCCTGCATGCCAGTGCATTTTTATTTTTTAAAAGTAATGTTTGTTAACTTAACATATCCCCCCCAAACCTTAGGTTATTCTCTAGTGCACTGTGGTATATCAAATGCTGGTAACGACGAGGGCATGAAAACATATAATATCTTCCAATTAGGTCTCAAAGGTTATTTTTTAAAGCACAAAAGTTTTTAGAAAAAAGTGTCAGCTTCCATTGGTTATTATAACAGATGTCCCCTTGTGTCCTTGTGCTGGATCTTGCTGCATCCTTAAGTGAGAAGTCACATCAAAGTGTGATCCATTACAGCCTAATGAATAGTTTCTAATGGTTTCAGTGTCATATAGATGCTCCAGGGCATATCCAGTTAATGTGTAAGCATGTTTATCAAAGTACTGCCTGTGGGAGCTGTAATAATTTGGAGATGCTGCTGGGTGGTCCCCTGGGGTTTGATGAGGGGACATGTCTGAATGCAGGTAGTCTTTAGCTAGTACCAAACTAGATTTTGATATTCGGTCAGAACTGGGGCTGCTTATCCTAGACAGTGTTGTGGGGCTGTTGTCATAGTCATTTTCATGTGGGCTCATAATCTTTCCATCTCGTTGCTGGATGTGTTCACAGGGAGGAGTGTTGGCAACTGCTGGGACACGGCAGACATCTCCTGCCAGCTGCTGCTGAGGGTAGTTTGCAAAACAGATAGCGTGCTTCTTCCCTGTGCCATTAATGGAGACCAGTGGATCAGGGGTCGTTTTCCGTAGCTGTAGTCTATTTTCTTCCTCTTTAATCATTTGCTGTGTGGCTCTTATTAGAGTTTCAATTTTGCTGGGCTCATGTGGGCTGTTCTGATACTGCTCAGTGCGATATCGGTCACCGGATTCACTGGCAGAGCCAGGATCAGGCGAGCTAACAACACTGTCCTCATCCCAGTGTCCTCTCCCTAGGAAAGAGAGAAAGGGGACAAGCATTGAGGTCAAAGGAGGCAAGCAATCTTAAAGAACAAGTACTCTGAACCTCATTTTGCAGACAGAAAACCAAGAAATAGGCAAATGACTCAACAAAGTCACCAGAAATGACTATGGTAGAGCCCTAGCTTTTCAGTGACAGCCTCTAGTTTCCAGTATCTTTCTGCACACAGAACAAGTAACACAGCTGAAAATACACAAAAAAGCGATCTAAGCACCTAAACACAGACATCTAGTGCCATGTGAGATGCTCTAGGGTAACCACACATCTGCATAGGCCCAGCAGGTATGGTATAGACTCTACAGGAGCTCTGTATCTTTCAGAGCAGCTAGTGGCCATGCAGGATACCTTAGGGCATGTTGAAGTGCACTTTACACCAATGTTCAGGCCCCCGATCCCTCACTAGATCTTTGCATCAACATCCTTGCATCGAGTCCTAGGACCACAGTGAAAACTCAAATCTCAAGGAACGTAGTGTAGATCATTTAAATGTGTCTTAGTCCTTTCCAGGAGCTAAATCATAGAGAAAGCACTGTGGCATAGTTTCTGGTCCTGTAGTGACTTTACACAAGCTACATGACAATAAACAAGCAGAAGCAGTAAAACAGTTAACCTTCCTAAGAAGCATAAGAACACCACTGTTAGACAGGTTTGCTGGAAAAATGTGATGTCCTTTCCCAATGCAGAGATATTTGTTGTATAAAACTATGACAACGGGAAAATATGACTGTTCTTACCTCTCTTTAAATAATAAGGCCCATAGATATATCAGAGAAGGTGTTCAGCTTGCATGTAGCTGAAAGGACAGAATCAGACCTGTCAATCCTCACTAGGAAGAAACTGAGCGACCCCACACATGAACAGCTAACTAAGGAGACACTATAATAAAAGGCTTGATAAAGGATTTGCTAAGATACGTGCCCACAGGAGGGCATGTGTTGGACTTGCTTAAATTACTCAGCAATGCCTTTGCCTTAGCACATACAAAGTCCACTCTGGGGACGGTGCCCATGGGATTGGTTGATAAGACTGCTCAAAGGAAAACCATTTTCAGATTCACACAAGTAGCTCCCCTGCTACATGGGGTCATCAGCAGCTCCACACCATGTGCTCTGTATGTCTCACTGCATAAACAATATCCACAGTGCACCAGACTTCCCAAGGGTGACCAGAAACGCATGGACTCATAGGCAACATCCAGGGCCTCCCATAGTGGTCAAACAAGCATCATTGTAAGGTGACCAGAAGCCAGAACTACCAGAAGATACACTAAAAGAACAGAAAAGGAAGAAAAGCACTCTCTACCTAAAGAAACTGCTCTGACAGCAAAGTTCACATACAATTGTCAAAAAGGGTTTCATTTGTTAAAGGTTTGAACTGCATAAAGCAAAATGGAAATGGCACATTTTCAAGGGAAACTCAGGTGTTCCTTTTCTGAATTGAGACTAATGTGTCAGGTTTTACCCAAAGCTACATGCAGTCTGAAGGCCCACTGAAACAACATATAAGACTCGATACAATAAGAAAAAAAAATCACAGCACCTGGAATTACAGCAAAGCCAAGGAACAAACAAAAGTCAAAATTCTATTATCCACTTGCATTGATTAACCTTAATAGAATTATAAAATAAATATTTAACACCATTACATTTTTATCTCTGTATGATATTCCTTTAAAAAAAAATAACAAAATCACTAGATAAACACAAATATGAAAGAACAGAACAGACGGAACAGACACAAGGAAGGCGGTGTGTTTTAACAGGAAAAGTGAGGAACAGTATTGATCAACAAAACTAAGGGCTCCCTCTCTTTCATCGTTTGTCCTCCATTTCCTAGAACTTGATATTCTTGATCTCCAAAAGCCTCGTTCTGTAAACCAATAGAACTGTGCTAATTCAATTATCTCTTATGAGTTCTTTAGATATAACCTACATTTGGCAGATTACTGACAGATTATTTTACTAGAAAAACATTACTTTATGTTACATCTACCCTTATAAACTTTAGCTCTGATTTTGGGGTCAGCTACAGTCTTTCAACTCTCAGCCTACCCTTTAAATCTGAGCATCTTTGGATTTATCCAAACACATGATCAGTTTTTACCAATGCATTTTTGATCAGTTTCAGCCTCTGAATCTGTGCTAATGCACTGAGGGTGCAATGGGCTAGACACCAAGCAAGGCTTCAGGCTTGGTGCTGGATGGAGAGACTCAAATCAACTAAGAATTACAGGTGGGGATATATGTCTGAAAACAAGAGCAAATGTTAATTTGAATTGCCAATTTTGAGTAAGAAGCAGCAAATCTTACTGAATCTAGTAATAAGCAGCGTATACACATGAAGACATAAAAATATAGGTTGGGTGTAGTTATCGCTAATTTTGTGCTAAATATGTTCTATCCAACATAGCTTGATTTTAAGGTGCAAAAGTAATGCTCTTCTATCAAGTGTATCATTTCATTCATATTTTTAAGACTATCCTTTAGATCTCACCAATCAGGCATTCCCACCTAAATTTCACAGATTAAAAAATATGCAGCAAATTATATTTTGCTGTATGTAAACCAGCCTGCTAACTTGAATTGGAACTATTCCTCATTTCCATACACATGATCTCTGAGACATGAACATGCATCTTTTCCTTTGTCTCACATAGAGATGTGTGCTTATGGCATGACTTTGAAACTGTTGCTTTATCTGAGACGGTGCCACTTCTGCAAATCCCGTTATCTCTTACCATGAATCCTGTGCACTGAAGTTATGTGGGGCATACTGTTTTCATACGCTTCTCTGCTTTCGGGGGATGACTTAGTCAGGGGCAAGGCTGACCGAGAGCCCCACCAGCCTTCCCTCCCAGCCTGTGGCGTGCCAAGGAAGTATCTGCCAGCTTCACATCTGCCTCCTTCACAGGCCTGAGTATGGAAATGTCTGTCATCACTCAGCCTGGAGTGGTCAAGTGCAAAACCATAGCAGAGAGCACTGCGGTCCGAATACTGTCTGTAGGCACAGGAGACATCATGGTGCTGGGAGCTCGGTCTGTCCATGGGCTCCAGCAGCTGGGGAGAAGCCGTATCAGTTAGGGGGCTTCCACCCCACTGGCTTTCGTGGTCAGATTCAGATCTCTCGGTGTGAAATCCAGAATACTGCAAAACAAGAGAAGAAGTAGGGAAATTACTAGGCCTGGATGAAATCTGCAAGTAACTGCACTGAAAAGACAGATTATGCATGTGACAGGGCGTTTTCCATGAGCATGCCCACACATCTGCACCTTCTGATTAGACTCCTCATCCTTTCCTGTATAACACCCTGTAATGAGCTCACAGATGACAGGACAGACCTCGTGAAAGTCTAAAACATCCCATGTCAACCCTTAATAGCCGTCTCCTTTATGATGTGTGATATTAGGATCACCAACATAAATGGTGCAATTCAATATTTTTTTAATATGTCCAGGTTTTTCTTATTGCTTTGAAAGCCAGTGCTTATGTTCAGCAATGGTGCTGCAAGGCTCCTCCGCAAAATGCTTTTAAAATAACACCACTCCCAGAGCATTCTCTCATGTCAAATTGAAACTGAATGTGTTTGCAAGTTATTTGTTCAATGGTGCCATCTCTTTTCCACGTTTTTCTTCCTTACCTGGGGTATCTTGGAACTTTTTTC
Source organism: Cygnus olor (assembly GCF_009769625.2). Lineage (NCBI taxonomy): Eukaryota > Metazoa > Chordata > Aves > Anseriformes > Anatidae > Cygnus > Cygnus olor. Next base: position 44,294,580 of record NC_049171.1, read on the forward strand.
ACCTATTGTTAGGGAAAAGAAAGCTTCCCATAGATACTGAGACTCCCAACACTACTACAGAGTAAAGTCCCTACTACTACAGAGTAAAGTGATAGTAGATCAGTAGGAAGCTAAAAATCACAGATCTGTTTCAATGTGGGAACATGAAAAATCAAGCAACTATTTGCCAGAAAAGGAAACTGTTAGCCAAATCAGGCAGAGGGCATTTTGGCACCCTCACTTAAGCAGAGCCCTCCCAACACAGAAGTTAGCAGGCAGTTGGAAAAGTAAACAGAATAGGAGCGTGAACATTTGTTTTGACAGAAGTAAGGGTTAAGTACAATTTCACAAATTTCTAAATATTCTTGATGAATGTTTTAAATTTTTGGATACCTTCTGGAAAAAAAAAAGAGAGAAAAAAAGCAGCTTATTAAACCTCCTAGGATTTAGCTATCTTGGTTTTTAATCTTTTTATTTATTGGAACTGTCAAATTTCATGGAACATCTTTAAATCAATTTCACCCATGATTATGGAGTGGGATGAGACCAAAGCTGTACATGCTCACCTCTTCAGTACCGCATACTCATGTCACAAATCAATGTATTACAGCATGAGACTTTGGAATTCTCCCATTCCATCACTCACCTTCCAGATGCCCACTCTGCTTTCTTTTTAATAGGCATTAGGCCTCTCTCCTAAAAACATAAGTTTACCTTCCTTTTCATTAGATTGAGTTGCTATGAAACTCCTCATTATCAGCCAGGATCAAGGTTTTATGCACTTACCACTCAAAAGTACTGACCAGATGTTTGACTTACAGAAACTTAAACCATCTGTGCAACATCAGTAGTGGAACTACTTCGGTTTTGGCATTTAATTGGGTATTTCTTCAGATTCCAGTTCATATTTGTGAATACTGTTTGTTAACAAGATAGGCTATTTAAAGGCAAGAAAGAAAGGGCTGTGGCTTTGAAGAGCTCAATTATATTTTGTTATTAGTTGACAGAAGAATACCCGTAGGCAGAAAGCCTACTGGTAGATACGGAGGAGGCCAGCAAGCTAGTACCACCATATTGATTGCAAAGTTTTAATAATGAAAGAATAAATCTGATTGTGGATGGAGGTAAGATAGTTACATAGCCATGAAAGAGCTCTTTTAAATGCCAGTAACTCAACATAAGTTAACTAGGAACATTATTCAGCCATCATAATGTTTTCTGACCTATTAGGACATTGAACTCTTTTATTACCCTTTCAGATCCAACGTCTTCAGACTGCTTAGTCACAAAGAAATCTTTATAAATACTGAACTGATTTTTTTGAAAAAATATATAGGTAAAATGAAGTTTAAAATTAAAAAAAAATAGAAATGATTAACAACATTTTAACTCTTAAGTTTTAGTTAACAAGTAAATTCACAAAACAAAAAAAACAATTTTTCTACCTTTTTTATTTTTAGAATTATTTTTAGCAAACTTTTTGGATTTGGAATTGATTTTTATAAACTATATTTTTTTTTATTTAAAAACTTAAACAGAAACATAATGTAATATATGCATAAATCTAAGTATAAAAATGTTCAAAGTTGATTTGTTTTCTTATTAACAGCAAAACTAAGAATATGTACTTCTTTCATGAGGACAAAGAAAATTATTTTTGAATAATTTTATTATGAATATTTAATTTTGTTTATAATTTATGATGGTAATAAATGCCAATGATTCTTTCAAACTGAAAATTCTGAAGTTCATTTGGCTCTTATAAGTATTATTCTACCAGTTCTCTGTTTCTAAGGATACATGAGGGTCCAACTTATCTTCCTTTGAGGGGAATTTCCTCATTTAACTGAAAAACTACACTTTTTTTTTTTAATCTTGAACTTAACCACAAAGGATTCAATTGCACAAGCCTTTCCAAGAATGGGAAAACATTTCAAAGTGTACATGCCCAGTGTGTCAGAAATGCACCATGTAATGTCATATAACCATGTAGTCAAGACCAACAATACTTCATGCATATTCTTTGTACTTGATGTAAATGATGATTATTTGAGATCTGACCCGTAGCAGCTGCTAGGCCATGGACAGAATTAAATTAACACAGTGAATTGTTTGTGGCCCACATTGTCTATCAATGTTTGATATAACTGCTTATTCTTAAGGTAGAACATAAGCAGACATAGGCCAAAAATATGTCTAATTCCCTTTAAAATTAATCACATCTCAATTTGGCACCATCAAGCTGCCTCTACTGCTGCAGTCCTACGACTGTCTCTTCTGGGAATCTGATGTTGACAGGTGGAGACTCCAAATACGGACATGCATGACAAGATGACGGGGGGAGAAATGAAAGGATGATCAAAGATACTACTTTGCTGACATGGGAGTGGAAACACTATCTCTCAAGTCAAAATTAGGCTCCCATATGTCAAGTGATGAAAGACCATAGAAAACAGAATTTGATTTAATGAAAATTCTTGCCAATTAAAATTAATGAAAGGGTTTTTTGGTTTTTGTTTTTTTTAATCCCAATCCTACCTCACCAGAAATGTTTTCCTTCCTGCTAATTTTTGCCTTCAGGTAGAATGTATTGTCTTTGTTTTTGACATAGTTTAACCAGCAGACTGTACTTAAACATGATGATGTTCTTCAGACAGGCAACATCTGAAATCACTTCAGGTGGTTTCTGAATCATCTTCTAGCATAAAGAACAAAAATAAATGAATTAAGTGGTCCTCCAGCTGGTCCTGGAGTCTGAACTAGCACCTCAAGATACTAGAAATATCTTCCAAAGTGTTAATTCATTGTACCATTGCGGTGAGAGCACACTGGCAGGATTAGCACTGACACAGAAAGGAGCTATTAGCCATCAATAATGCTCCTTTTACTCCAAGAAAAACTTCAGAAAGAAAATAGGAAAGTATTAATTCCATGTCTAATAAAAGCTTGCTTTGAGGGAGCCAATGGAAGTGTATTAAGCCAGAAGACAATTGTAGTATTTCTTGGGCGATTTTCTTCTGACTGACCTCTCATTCCTACAGGTGTCTGACTGGCCTGACCACTCATCCTGTCATACACAGCAACAGCAGCCTGCTCCACACACGCTGCCAGATGTTCAAACAATAGACGTTATAGTTATCTAATTTTCTGGCAGCCTACTCAGGTTTTTATCATTAGAAACATTAAATATATAGCGAAACCCTCTCAGAGCTCCCTTTTCCATGAAAAACTTTCACTACAACAGCATTAGCAGCTTTCCTCTTGATTTGTGTCTTAACCATGAGAAAAAACATCACAGATGCAGGCAGCATTGTACTAAGAACATATGCATGCTTTTAAATCACTTTTATCTTACTTTTTACTAATGTAATCCTGAAATGTAAAATATGTTCTTTTTGCATTCACTGTTATAGGCAGAACAGATGGTGAAAGGCTTAGATTAAAGTAATACAGCATGTCCATTAAAATAACCCCCACTGCTGGTGACTCTTCACCAGATCAGGAGTTATGTTTACTATAAAAAGAGGGTTTTGCTTTGCTTTTGAATACACTGGAAGTTGCCAAAGCTTTAGGCTACAGGAAGAAATGATAAACAAAAGAAAGGCTGACTAGAATTCAGTCTGACTGATATCTTTACCCCATTCTTTAAAATAGTAGAGGATATGTCCAAACAGAGGTGGATTGCAAAATTAATCCAGGTTATTTGTTTAAAGTAGCTATATGTTCAATTTACCTCCAGTATCAGTAGTGTGGTAGGTTAGTAATTATACACTACTGGAGAAGGCTATTACTCTCCAAAAATTGTGCATGCTGTAACACACACACCAAAGCCTGGATCCAACAGCAACTGGGTACATCCTTAGTTGTATGTATGCATTCATTATATATATCTATATTAAGTATACACATGTATTAAGTATATGTAAATATATATTCTTTATACAAGAATAGGATGAGAAATGAAACAATAAAAGTTTATCCAGATTGACCATAAAAAATTTTCATTAGAGGCAGACAACAGACAATTTTAAATATTTTCTTCAAACAATCATCATTAATGGGAGATTAAACTCCAAAGCAGTTGGTTCAGATGATCACAATTAAAATGTTTTTCCAATCTTGTTGCTATTTCCTGTGTACAGAATAAATGAGGTCCAGGGCTAGATTTTTGGAACACAAAATAAATGAGGTCCAGGGCTAGATTTTGGGAGCCCCTCGCAATGATTATTATTCTAGGGGAAGACTGCAGACATCTTTCGACCAACTCACAATTTCCTTTTTATGTGTATCTCTATCAAGTTCTCTCTCCTACTTTTTCATCTTCTCTTTCAGCTCTCTTCCTCTCTAGAAGAGGAAGTGCTCTTCTTCCTAGAAGAGCACTGCTCAATGTGCTCTGGTAAATTCTAGAGCTCTGTCATGAATTTTGAGTTGCTTTTCTCTCTGCTCACCCTTTCCCTGCTTGGGACAGGTTTCACAGAACCCACAAGCCCACTGTGCTAAGGTTAGTTGGTGTTAATCAGATGCTGATAAGTGCCTCCAATTTAAGGAACTCAATAAAAGAGTCTACAAGCACCATATTGCATTATGTCTGTTTTTGCATTAGGTTTGAGGACAAAAAAAAATAACATTGTGTTAGGTGACCAAAACACCCCCCTTTTGCCACATCTCATGTAGCTATCCTAGGGGCACACAGCTGGCAAGGGAGTGGATTCTCAGTCATCACCCAATAAAGCATATAATTCCCTTTTCTCATCAAGAGTGGAGAAGCAAAGTAAATGCTAAGAGGAAAAAAATATATATATAAAAAAAAAAACTTAAATCTAAAATCTTTCAGGTGACCTTAAATTTGAGAAATACCTTTGCTCACTGCTGTTATTTTACTAATGAATTTCCTGCTTCCTTCCTCCACCAAAAATCAGGGTCCTTTTTATGACAAAACCCATGCTCTCTCTTTCCAGCCATGCCTTTTGAGTCGCACTTTAATTCTCCACAACTGACTGGCAAATTATGTAGGCTGGAGACTGAGGGACACAGGCCATACCACCTGCTGTATGTTCTTTATAACAGCTTTTCTTAGTCTTTCAACAGTTTATTCAGTGGTTGAGAAGGATGAGAGGGATGCAAAGCCAAGCTGCCAGCGTTGCTTGTGGTGATGTGCTACAATGAACGGTATGACCATTTTTCAAGACACTGGCAACTAGCACTGTTGCTTCTTTATGAATGACAAAATCTGTGACTTTACTACCAGGCAGCTGGTAATGAGGATGCAAAATGAAACTGGAGACTAAACAACCTCAGCTTTCAGACGGCAGTCCCTGATAAACCAACAGTCTCAACACTGCACTGCTCAATATTTTTGTTCATATTTCACTGTTCAATATTTTTTTTCTGGTGGCAGAGAGAATGAAAGGGTACTGATGAAAGTTACACTTTCAGAAAGCTAATCGGATTGGGAGGGTGACAGGTCTTCAGTTGGGATTGTCCTGCTAGCAAAGGAGGACTTCTGAAAGGACCATACAAAGGGAAACAAAGAGCAATTTCAATAAATCAAAGACAGTCATCTTAAAAATATAATTTAGAATTAATTGTAGGTACCTTTCCTGACTCTTTAAAGCAGTTTTATTACAATTGGTTGCTGTAGTGTATTCAAGAAGGGCTATTCTTTAATAACCCATAGAAACATGTGTGAACACATGTTAAAATGACAATAGCTGTAACAATCTCTGGTAAATTTAGATTCTAAAAATTAAGCATCTGAGTTCCTGTCTAGGTGCTCAGTTAAATATTTCCTGTATCAAAAGCAGATGACATTCATCTCAAACTCTTATCCTTGGTACTTTTGAGGAAAGCAAGGAAATGATGTAGACACATGGGCTGACATTGTAAACACAAAGATGTCAGTTTAGAACAGAGAAACTGCTATTCTCGGGGTCATTATTGGATCAATATTGACCTGGATGCTTTTAAAATATATAGCTCCCCAATGTTACATCATGAATGCATACATTTAAACCCATTGTGTAGTGGAATAAGGGCTCTGTAAGACCTATGTTATTTTTTAGCAAGCATAATGGTTAGTTCAACAGATTGGATTTATTTGAGCTAAATAGCTGACAATGTAAGTATGCAAATGCTGTGGCACTGTCTGCAAAAATCACTTGCATAGATGCGTTCGGGAAGCTGCAAGTTAGAGACCCACTTGAATCCGGTCCATTCTACAAGCAGGGGCATGTTCCTAAAACATGAGGCCTTAAAATGAAATCTGGGAAATTAAAGTCTGCTGATACCAATGGCCTACCAGAGCTTTCTCCCTTTCAAAGCTTCGTACACAGAAAAGTTGCCTTGTTCCAATTCAGCTAGCCAGCTTGCTGTTTTCCCTCCTCAAAATTCACTCCTTTGGACTAGCATTCAGTGTTGAACTGCTGTCAAACATCTGGCAACTTTCTAGATATGTTGGAATTATCAAAGAGTAAGTAAGATAAACCAAGTTTTCTCAAATGGCAAAACTCACAGTCCTCACAAACCAAGTATTTCAAAAGCAACATTTTCACTTGTCCTTCTGTCCACTCCTCATTAACTCTGAGCCCTGTGCTGTTACTGTTGTTGATGATGATTTATTATGCATGCTGAAACATAACTGTTTCCAGCTTTTTAGAAACAGTTTAAAGAAACATATTCCTGTCTCAACATCTTATAACTTGTCATCCTTTATTCCCTTTGAGTAACATGTTCTTTGGACCATTCTAATTACTTGGGTAAAATAGCAGTCAAAATCAAGATATGCAAAAAGATTTAATTTTGTTTTCCAAAGACAACTACCTGTGGGTATGGTGATGTCCTTGATTTTGACTTTGTGCTCGAGAGGCGAGATTTGCTTGCCTTTCTATTATCCGTTATGGTCGGAGTTGAATTTGCGTATGAGAATGCCGGCTTGGTGGCTGTGACCTGATCCAAGGAGAGCTGTAGTCCTTTATATTCAGTATCCCTATATAAAAGGCAAAAGTGAAAAACAAACTCACTTCATATCTTAATGGGAAACATACCTTCCTTCTTAGTGGGAGGTGGAAATGAAAGATATTTTTAAGAAAAAAAAATCATCCAGGACAAGCCAGTATACCACCCTAATGCATTTAAGTAGTATAGCTTACTAAACAATAGCACTATTTTTAAACTGAAAAAATACAATTTCTTTTTGCAGCCAACTGTTATCATCCTGATCTACTTTTTTTCAGTAATAAACTAGGATGGGAATTTCTACGATGGAATATTTGAGATTTTTATTACACTTCTGCATTGGTCACACAGCTAAGCTGTAAATAGGACACATTTTCCTTGAAACTCTTAACTGTGTTAGAAACTTACCACATGTTTACATGTGTGTGTGTTAGTGTATGTGTGAGGGTGCACATAACAGCCTGCAAATACAGATGGTTAAATACATTGAACATGTTTTTTAATGGGAAACAATTTATAATTTTATATTTTTCATTATTTACATGGTTTCAGGCAATTGGTGCAAATCTGTGAATCTTTATTCCTCTATGCATCCTGTGAGTTATTATTCCTCTGTTTGAAGAGTCTCTTACACTGAAAGAGCTTTCCAGACAGAGAAAACAGCTAAATAAATAAAAATCTTGTAATTTAAATGGCCTGCCACACACTCACAAAATATCAGAGGTTTTCTATAAGGAGTTAAATATAATGGCAGTTCATGAAGTTCTGTATTAGTTTCTTCAAACCTTCTAACGAATACTTAAAAGTAAGGAAAACTGGCACTATTCATGATGTCTTCCTAACCCATAACGAGGGCATATGTCTTGGACTGCACCCCTCTGCACACATCTGCGTGTCTGCTGGTACCCAGGGGAGTAAGAAATGAGCTCTCCAGCTTTCATGTAGTCATACGGAACCTATTCTGACATTGATTCATTTAAACAGAGCAGAGCAAGAGTTTCTCCCTCACCTACCTACCTGGAAGAAAAGAGGAAGGATTCATGGGTTTTCTCTTCCTTTGTGTTAATCAGGAGAGAAGGAAAGAATAATGCTTGTCTTATGCAGTCAAAGAGGCAGCATATTCATTCACACATTACCCATGCTCTGTTTGAACCTAAAGACTCATTCTCATCCTTAATGAATTATATTAATAGTAAATTATTCACTCAACTTAGCAACAATCTCTTGTTTTATAATCACATGTATATTGATGTAAGCCATGACGGTTTAACATTTTTTTTCAGAAAGGAACTGCACCACAAACTGAATGTATCACAGTTTAGTACACTGAAATTTCAGATAAAAATCAGTGGCAGAAGGATAAATTTGGTAAATTACTGAAATAAATGACATAGGATTAATCATTGGACAACCATAGATAAACCTGCAGAATAGACAAATTAATTACTGACAATTCTACACTAACATTGGTTTGCATCTGATAAACAACAAACTTGTTGGTAGAACAGGCTTAGTTTTTTTGGCAATGCAGACGATTTGTATGTATTCATGTGCATATCACACATGAAAGCGAATCACTGGCATTAGAACTGTGCTGACTACACTGTTCCCAGTCCATAGCGGGTAGAGATTTGCTAAGCATAATTACTGTTTTGTAATGCAAATTTACTTCTTAATGAGGTCATTTCTTCAAATTTTGCCTTTAATTGAGGTAGGTCTCTGCTACAATATTTGCATTTCAAATATCCTCCCTGTAGTGAAAACATCTGAATATATGGATTTCCATTGGCCTGTTCAACAGGTAAGGCTTGTCCACATATTTCGAAACCATTAATCTTTCCCATGCTTACCCCCAGAGTTTTAACCCAGACAGCTTGGCTTGACTTGCAAAAGCATCTGTTTCCATAATGGCACCCTTTCAAATTATCTTCATGTTAAACAAAACATCAGAAACAAAGGATGTCAATTAATCTTCATATTTAACCACTACGGTAGCATAAGGCCTTATCAATAGTCCTAAAAACTGTCAATCACACCATGATATACACATTTCCAGTGACATATTGATTATAAGAAAATATGGAGGAAGGGTCCTGCCATCTCACTGTCAGGTGCAGAAGGTGTTACATCCAGAAATGAAAATGAATCAAAACTGAGGAGATAAATTGTTCACAACTTTAAGCAGATGAGGACATTGTTTTGCTTTTATAACCTACCAACTCTTTTGCCTTCCATTCTGCTGGAGAAGCCATAGCTCTGCACCCCTGCCATTACCCACTCATTTCTGGTGCATTCCACTTGGTAATTGCCTGCTGTTTTCTCCTGTCAGTGAAGTAGTCTTGAAAAATTAGAATAAACACCACCTCAGTATTCAGACCTCAGACTGTTACTCCAGCACAACTTGCCTGCTCTTAAATCCTGTATAAGGGCTGAAATCTTAAAGACTACATTGTACAATGGTTCTAAGCCATGAGAATCTAAAAAACAGGTATGTCGGACCTGTCCAAAACCTTACATACTGTTATGTGTTACCTTTCTAAATTCTTGGTATGTCAAGGGTGAGGAGTCACCTTCCCAGAACACCACACATTAGAGTAAGCACCAAAAGCTAGTATTTGCAGCCAATTGCTGAGGACAAGAAGTTCTTGCTGCTGAATGTGAAGTTTCTGGTTAAAAAACACATCTGCACTCTCCTTTCAGACGAAACACCTGGACTTTTTGCATCACCAAGACATGATTCAATACCATCCCTAACCTAGCACAGCTACCCCTCAGAAGACCCAAGATAGATACCAGAACACCACTAACAACAGGCCAAGATAAATACCAGAAGTTAAAAAAAAAAAAAAAAGAAGAAGAAGCTAAGAAAACATGGAGGAAGGGTCCTGTGTTCTCAATGTCAGATGCAGGAGATGTTCCATCAAGAAATGAAAATGTTTGAGTATATCCATATGTACTATAAGGCAAAGGACTAGAGAAACCAGGACTCCTAGTGGTATACAAACTACAGATGGAAATTCTGACAACTTCCTGGAGGCATTTATAAAACTTCTGCCAACCATGGAACTGTAATCTCCAGACTCCTGTTCTTGGACACCTGAATCCTCTATCACACAGTCCTAGCAACACAGTAGTACGGCATTTCATGTTCTACATGTAATTCAAAAAAAGGTGGTGGGTACGAGCCCCTTCCTCCAAGGTCCTCACCTTCAGGATCCCACAGGGATCCATATAATCTACATCTATCTACATGAGACTGCTGAGAGAGAGAGTGATATGGCATGTGTTCAATTGCTAACAGTATGTTGCTGACAATCTACTATTTATCTCATTTTCTGATGCAACTATCATCACTATAAAACATCAGAATAACTACAGGAAATTAGCTCTTAAATGAAGAACAGATGGATCAAACTGAATCCAGACAAGACCAAAGTGATGCTTCTTTGCAAAGGGAAACACATTGAAGACCTCCACCTTTTCATGATAGGAAACAGCCATTCTTTCCACAGTTGGATGGAAATTTGAGGTCCTCTTTGACTCCTTAGCATATGCTTCCAAAAATGTATTATTTCTTCTCTATCTTGTCCCTTCCCCCCAGATGAGAATTGGGCCAGTATGGTCAATGTATCCAGCACCTACAAACTGGATTACCATGCTTCACTGCAAGTGAAAAGAAATCAAAAAGCGTAAAATCCACTTGCTACAATATACTGCTCCCCATTGTCTTCTCAGATGTAACTCCCAGAAGCATTTCTACTCTGTACCTTGTTGCTGGCTCTTCCACTGCCCTACATATAGCTCGATCCTAATTTTGAAAGTACTTGTTGATGTACTAGAGTTAACATCATGAAAAAATATGGGTCAATGTCTGTACCAACTGCACTTCTCTGCATTAAAGTATCTGAAAGTTGAGTACAAAGCATTCTTTACTAAAGGGCCCTAGCTATATCAAGCTACATAGAAAGAAATGGACAAAGGCTGAAGAAGAAAAGCATTTGGCAAAGGAAACCAATCTCTTTGCCCATGACTTGCGTGCCAGCTGGATCTGCAACACTTATGTGAAGAGTTCTCACAAATCAGCTTTATAAGATGCTTTCTGCCTACTATAACTGCCAAAAAGTACAATGTGAAACATGGTGGCAAGTCTGTCTAACAAAATTTTGAGGAAGAGATAATGGCTGATTAACATGTAGACCAAAAAAAGAACAGTGAAAGAGTATCACAATACCACAGATCCCAAATTCCTGACAAACAAAAAAAAAAGCTTGCAAAAATATGGCAATTGGGCCTGTGAATAGAACTCACCACGAAACTGAAAAAGTGAGACAGGTTTTTTTGTGTGTTTGTTTTTTATGTTGGAGGGGAAAAAAATGAGGAAAGAGTGAGTCAGCTTTGCTAGAAATAGTGTTGGGAAGACTAGAATTAGTGACAAAGGTCCAAGACAAATTAATACTGTAGAGAAAAGCTGGGCTTTTCTGTGGTTGTGTTTGTTGGAGCAGTAGTTTGTTGGCTATTTGGGACTACCATAATCAAAATCTAAAAACTAAAGTGAGTTAAGATTAGAGAGTTATGGGTAAAAATAATTTTGAAGATATTAAGAATCTTGCTTAAAGACGGTATTGACTATGGAACAGAAGAGAACTTAAGCCCTGAAAAATGCTTTCAAATAGCAAAAGCAGCTGAACAGGATGTATCCAGAGGAAGGAGTAAAATAATGACATCCATTAGTGAAGAATAAATATCCAGATTGAACCAAGAGAACCTAAGAAGTAGGACAAAGACTCAAGAATAGAGATCTTATATATGTCCACTCATAAGCAGCATAACCTTCAAAACAAGAAAGAAACCTTCAAAACATGAAGAAAAAATACAAAACCTATGGTAAAATCTGCAAAAGCCATAAGGAAAAGTACCTTTTCACCTTAATGCCACAACATGCCAGAAAGGAAGAATAAGTTATACATGCAGTGATTGAGAATACACAAATAACCAATAAAGAGACAGATATATAGTGTATTTTCTTGTATCAAAAGACATTAAGTTTAGACACCCTAAAGATTTACAGAAATTCAGTCTTCATACACAAAGTTATGGCATTAGATTAGAAATGTCTTTCAGTTCATTCTCTCCAGCAGCAAACAAAACACCAATATACAACTGGAATCAGATCTTACTTTATTCTCTGGTATCTCCCAACTGATAGTCTGAACAATACACAGTGATCATGCTGTCACTGGAAATCATAGCAAATAAAGAATAAAAAGGCACTAAGGGACCATAAAGTCCTGCAAACACTGGATAACCTACACCTATGTCATTCCTTAAACATATTAGTGTAATTAATGAGGTACATGTTGAATGTAAAACGTTGGATGACCTTAACGCAGCAGTTCCTACACCATGAGTACAATTATCCACACTTCTGAAGCAAAGTGGAAAGCATTGTTTATGCAAAAGAAACCAACGTGTAATTTTAATTGGTTGTATTATTATTTCTTATGAACAAATTATATATATTCAAAATTTCTTCTACTGCAAAAAGTTATATATAAAAAGGGACATATTAATGCTCACTGCACTTTTTTGTTGTTGTTGTTAGAAATCAAGAACATTACTTTGGTCAGACTTTCTGCCAGTCTAACAGAATATGGAATAGAAAACATGTAATTAAACTAAAGGTGTTAATGTCGTTAATATTCAGTCTATTTCGCTGAGTTGTTGCAATTCAGTGAAAATCAGCCATGAAGGTGGTAAAAGTCTGGCACTTCCTCATGCATGTCTGACCACAATACTGTAATATATCATTCTTCTACTTTTAAACAATGCCTGCAACTTTTAACATTTCCACACTCCAGCTCATGCAATGCTAACAGCGCCATTCAACAGATGAGTGAAAAGAGAACAGATTCTGGCTGTTTGTCATGTTCATGGCTTTCTAAATCAGCAGATGGTACAACAAAACAGACAATTTCCTCATCTGCTGTGTCCTCTGTTCATGTACAATGTGTCTCAGAAATGTTTACAAAGGCCTAAGTCTGCTTGCGAGACTTGTCAGGAGGAGCAAACACAATCCCCTTAGCATCTTCCCAAACCAGTCACAATAAGGGCACTTCAGTTCACTCACACAGGAAGCCAACTTTCAGGACACTAGCCTGAAGTGGAAAAAAAAAAACTCTTGAACTTCACTGCTTATTATGAAGCTATAATGATGTTCATTTGTCTGACCTCAGAGATACACCATGTCTCAGTTTTTCCATCAGTAATTGGGATGATGACGGTTATCCTCCCTAAATTCTTGAGTGAAAAGCCCCATAAAAGTCTGACCTACTGCTCACCAAAGTAATTGGAAAGACCCTCTAGAAATCTCTCGTGGTTGTTTATCACTAGAACACTTAATGGTTAAATCTCTCTTGTGCTTTTTTATCACTAGAACATTTAATGGCTAAGCATTTCATCTAGTTGGAGAAGTATGAGATCTGAACATTGGATCCCTTCACTGAATGCCAGGCGCCTATTTACCCCATAAATAGTATAAGCAACAGTAGCTGTTTACATCTTGTTGAGTCGAAGTTTACAGCTTCTCCAACCATGAGATTCATGTACATGATATCGTGTTTCTGTATTTGCTCTTAAAGACAGAGCAATCCAAACCAGCAAGTTCAATTAAATGATTTGATACATTCAGGAAAACTGAACTGTGAAGTTTCCTATTCAGACCATTTAACATAAACGCCTGAGGATATCTTCTAGAAGAACTACTGTCAAAGACATTTTATATTTTCCCTTATTGGTTTCTTGTTTCAGAGTGCAGTCATTTAACTGTCAGTTGGAGTTAAATAAAACGTCCTGGCCTCTAGATAATCATGGTGTAGCAGATATTTCAGCAGTCTAAAGGTACAGTTTGTCATTCCCAACCACATGTCTAGCCATCTCTGGCTCCAAAAGGAGCCCTTTGTACACTTTGTACGCCTTTACTTACTAGATTTGCTAGATAAAAATATGCACCAAGGCTTATTATTATTTGTGAATAAAATGCCTAAGATATCCTAGGATAATTATATAAAGAGATAATGAACATCTTTAATTACATATAGCACTGACAATGAGCTTTAAATAAAATAAATAAAATATGATGACCTCAGTTTAATTCTGTAACATTCATTTATACTGGGATTGTTTTCTTTCAAATGTGTCTAGGAGCACAACCATCTAAAAGTCATATATGGTGTATATTCAGTGCCTGTCAAGCTAAATGGAGAAATGTATTTGATAGGAGTTTATAAAGGTTTTTATATGTTAGAATCTGCCTGATAACAAGAAATTGAGATTAAAGGGGATAGTCTGCAATGCTTTCTTTTCTGGATGGCCACAAAACAGTTAAGAACAGTGTCTAGTACAACATTTTATCCGAAGGCATGTTTAACCTTGCAGAACTCCATGATTCACATCCGTAAGTGTCAGCCTTCATTAAATTATTATGGTGATTTCTTTGTAAATATTTGTGGTTTTCCCTTACTTTAAATTCACCTGAACATTCAGATAATATTTTTTCTTCCAACTCCTTTTCAGACATTCCATGAAAAACAATGTCACCTCAGTGCATCCACATGTACACGTACACAGGATCCCTTTAGGAATTAATGCCACACAAACATACACATGTAAGACTGCTTCCATTTCATCGAAAGCCAGTCTAACAACAGTGCATCAGACTGCTGTTGTACAAGGTGGACTTTCCCATCTCAATCTTCTTAATACTTGTATATGTTAAAAAAAAAAAAAAAAAAAAAAAAAAAAAAAACTTGGATACCTCTGACACCTTTAAGACACTGATCTACTAGCCAGTTGATCTGGATTAAACTCTCAACTCTCCCACAAATCACTGGTGTCACATAGAACGAATCATATATCACAGGGTTTTTGAAAGCACTTGGCACCTCCCTGAGCTTACTCTCAAGGCAGCCAATGGGACTCTTAATTCCGGTAGGGTCAAATTTAGCCCAGCACTGATCACTTCTGAGAATCCCCACCTTAATCTTCCTGAATTTCAGCTGTAAAAATGAGGATAACAATATTTTCCTATGGGGAAACACTAATTTTGTGGAGCATCTTTGTCTGTCTCACCTAGTAAACTTCAGCTTTCTGTTGGAAGGAACAATCTCCCACTGTCAATGCATATGGTAGCTTATGTTAGTAAGCTAAATCTCAGCTGTGGCCCCTGGCTGCACATCTACCACACACAAGAAAGAAAAAAATATCCAAGACCAATACTTGTGCCACTATTTATGCAAAGCATGTTTTTATTATTTCAGAATCTCCAGATATTCAACACAAATGTTTTAACTATGTCCTATACCATTTATCCTTGATTAAATCTCTTCTAAATAGTTAATCATTAATGATTTCTTTACAGTTGCTGTGCAAACAGTTCATTCATGCCTATGACATATCAAATTTCACAGACGTGTTCTTTAATTGGATTCATTTATTTCTAATCTGCTTAAGCCCTCACTACTGTAATGCTTGACTAAATATACATTAAACTCACTTATTTAAACTGCTAAAATAAATTTGAGATGTATTCCATGAATAAAAATACTTGATTGAATACATGTAATACCATTGTTATTGTGTACCTAACTGAGCAGAAAATATTAGAAATAGCACCCTAGATAGCTGTATGATAGGCTTGGACAAAAGGATTTGAGACAGGTTGCTGATGATTTTTTTTCAGAAATTATTAAAAAAACAGCTTTCCAAATCCTGAAGTTTCCAATAGCACATTAAGGCATGCTATAAGGAATGCCAAAAAGAGCTTCTCTTGACTTTCATGAAGGGTGTTAACTGTTTTCACTCGAAAATCTGGGTACTGTTTTAGAAATAAGAGCTTCATACTAGCTCTAGGCTAGGAAAATGGTTAAAACAAAAAAAGAAACTTTAAAGAAAATTTGACTATTCAGTGTTTTGCAAGTAACAATGACTAAAAAGATGGTACAAAATTACATAAAAATAGTGTAAACTCTGATGACCCATTTGAGAATGTCAGAGTGGGACAGCATGGATGGTGGGCTTGGAATGGCTTTTCTATGAGCAACAGAGACTCAGGCTGAAAAAGAGATGACAAGGGGAACAAAAAAAAAAGATCTGTAAATTATGAGTGACAGAAAAAGTAAGTAGGAAATAGTTGTTCATTTTTTCTTCTCATACAAGATGTGTGGGTTACTAAAGAATAGGAAAGGTAGAAATTTCATAGTGAAAGGAAGCCTTTCTTACCACATTTACCTAAACTACTCCTTGCTAAAAATTCACATGGTTTCAAAAAGCAATCGGATAAATTTGTGGTGAAAAAAAAAAAAAAAATTTACATTGACCCCTAATACCTTCAAAGATATCACTTCTAGGAAGTTCTTTGAACTTCTTAAGGACGGAAGAAAGTGCTGAAGAAGCATTATTGCATGCTTGTCCTATTTTTAAACTCTTTCCAAAGTATTTGCTATGGTCACTATCAGTATGTCTGATCCTGTATAGCTGTTCTTATGTTACACTGGACACCACAGTAGTTTAGAAATTTCATACTTCAGTTCCTTTAAAACAACATGGTGAAGAGTTTTCCTGACAATTTGTTATTACTTTTAACAGTTTGCTGTAAAAGTTAATTTATTGATATTTCAGATTTGATCAGCTCCTGTGTGTTCCCCATAATTAAAGCTTTTGTTGTGAGAAACTTCCTAAGATCCCAACACAAACAACAAAAAAATAGTTAGCTTTTCTGCTATAATTTTATTTTCTTTGAGAGGATGGGTTATACCTCATTTGATGGACTTTCTGATAGGCTTCTGTGATCTGAGAATAGTTTATCTAAGAAAAAAAATGTGCTTGGGAAAAAAAAAAAGGTTTATTATTCATTCTGTTATTTCCTTGTTGGCAAATTCTCTATCTGTGTGCCTCATGACATACTTGTCCATCATTTTAGCCTGCTTTTTCTGATCAGCTAGGCCCGTAGTACAGACGCACAGTGAGTCCAACAGGGTTCATGACCCCCATCTGGTGAGGAGGTCCCATCTATAGTAGATCATTTTCTCTGTCATCAGATTAGTCCTTTCTCATCGTAAGACTTTCCCCTTCTTCTTCAGAAGCAAGATTTTTTTCAACAAACATGTTTAAAACTCACTTGTCTAGTTCCTCAGCTTTGGCCAAGGGACAGCACTTTGTTCCTCCAGGCCATTACCTGCCATTCTCTGCCCACAAAGCAAGCAACCATGATATGCTACTTAATAAATGCTTTTTAACTGCATCTTGTTTTGGTTGACATTTAGGGAGAGAAGGGAAGGAAAGGAAGAAGGGTGAGGACTGGCAAATGTTTTCTAGCATTTGGGGAGAATGGCTTTTTGTTGCTTTCTAATTTATATATAATATATACTTTTTATTTTCTTTTTTGTTTTTGTTTTTTTTTTTTTTTACATATTAATCTGTTTTCTCATCTCATCATTACACTTCCTGTCATCTCCTTCCCATGCATAGCCATACCTCTCCTGCAGCCAAAGCCCCTTCACATTATTTGCTCACTTGTGTTTAGGGCTCTGTTCATATCACACTCACTCTTGGTGAACCTGAACCATCTTTGATAGGCATATCATGTGTAACAGGTGTTTATGTTAGTAAAACAGGAGACAAATGGCCAGAAAAGCCTATATCATGAGGCTGTAAAGTAACTCACAATACTTCATTTTATTTATTTTCCTCCTAATTACTGATTCAGTCTCCTCAGAGTATGAATTATATGTTTTTAAATTTGCTATGTGCTATTACATTTGTTAAGTCACTGTTAGAGCCCAAAGGAGGGCTACAAAGATGCTGAAGAGTCTGTAAGGAAAGATGTATGAGGAGGGGCTGAGGACCCTTGGTTTGTTCAGCCCAGAGCAGGGCAGGCTGAGGGGAGGCCTCGTGGCGGCCTGCAGCTCCCTCACGAGGGGAGTGGAGGGGCAGGCGCGGAGCTCTGCTCTCTGGGGACGGCGACAGGACCCGAGAGAATGGCATGGAGCTGGGACAGGGGAGGGTCAGGCTGGGTGTTAGGAAAAAGTCCTTCACTGAGAGGGTGGTTGGGCACTGGGACAGGCTCCCCAGGGCAATGGGCACAGCCCTGTGCCTGCTGGAACTCAAGAAGTGTTTGGACAGCACTCTCAGACACATGGCCTGTTTTTCTGGGGGTCCTGTATGGAACCAGGGGTTGGACTTGATGATCCTTGTGGGTCCCTTCCAACTCTGTATATTCTATGATTCTATGGAATGGGTCCATTAATGTTGAAATTGCTACCAGATAACCTGCCTGACCACCTAGACGCTCTGGCAAACAGAGTAAGTTAAACTACCATATATCGCACAGATACTGCTGACCCACACCTTCTATCAAATTCAGAAAAGAGAATTTTTGAATGGATCTTAATGCTAACAACTCATCATTAACGTACACAGTTCCAGAAGTACAGGCCTACCTTAAAGTTCAGTTTATGAAACTGAAGAATAAGTCTCTGGTGGATTGAATGGTTACAGGTACTGACATACTAACTAGGTATATCTAAAATTTCTCCACAAACAAATAAAAATTGTTTAATAAGACACAATAACATCTACCTACAACCTCCTTATGAAACATAAACCTGTCATCTGGCTAGCACCTTTGTCCTCTTGGTTCTTGCTTTGACAAGGACAGGCAGGAACCTTAGCCGGCTTTAGCCCACCTGCTGTCACTGTTTCACAGGCACATCTATCAAGGGTTTCTGGATGCCTGAAAGAGTCTCTGACCAGGCCACTCTATGTTGCTATACAGGTATCCACAGCACACATACATATCAACTCCACTGCCAACCTACAACTGTTAGGACCTTGGACCAACAGTACAGGTAATCAGCTGCTGGGCTAACTGTACTTTTGTTTTGGGTTTGTGCGACAGATCCAGTTTATCATAATACATGAAATTTACTGTGCTTGTGGTGACTACTTCTGTAGCACATACACAGCAACTCGAGCATATCACAAACATGCAAACGGTGCTGTGCACCTTCTCTCTGACTGCTGTCTTGAACTCACTAAATATCATCATGGAAGCCCTAATTGCATATAAGCATGTTAAATGACACAGCTGTAGTCACACAGGTGTGCAGTTTACTTTGGGCTGGTGCTACACATCCACTCCCATTGCTGTTTTTCACAGACTCAAAAGCAACAAGGAAGCTGGTTATCCTTCAGAAGATGACACTTTTTCTTTAACTTTCCTACTCACAGCTTAGGATCAACAGAATTATTTTGGGCAACACTGTTCAGCAGTTTGGCTGCAAATAGGAGGAGACTATCAGGCTATTTATCCCCACATCCAGCCTTTATATGAGCAGATACTCTAGTGGACTATGCCTCGTGAAGCAGTTATTACAGATTATTATTTTGTTCTGTGTACAAAAGTCTTTGGAAACAGCAAGAGAAAAACAACGTCCAATGCTTTTGGGTGGATTTCAGTTAACTATGTCCTAAGTCGGAGTTTTCTGTAGCAACAGCCTGGGCTACCAGCTGCCAACATAGTACAGGGACAACTGAGAGCCACAGGCTACTTGTGACCAGGCTGCCTTCAGGGCAGGCTCTGCATATCCACTTCCTCACCAAACGCATAGTTGTAAGAAGTTTGAATATAGGATGGGTTTAAAGATCTTCTCTCTAGGTGATGTCAAAGTAGCAGCGCAATGCTAGGGGTTATAGCCAAACTTGAGTTAAACAGGCATTTGAGTTTCCATAGTTGCACTGAAACTTCAGCAGATAATAGCTGTTATTTCCAGCATTGCTGCCCCTGAGATTTATACACAGTGGTTTGTAGCTGAAAAACTCCGCGGCTGTTCTTTATTAGGCCCCAATTCAACACAGTAACAAACACGGCCTTCCAGCCATCTCCATTTGGCAAACCCTTGGAATATTTTTATTTTTAAGTGTGCGCCTAAGGGTTTTTTTAATTTCAAAACTGAATTCACTAGGATATAATCATGCACTGAAAGTTATGTCTAAGCACTTTTAGAGCCAGGCATGTGCTCGAGTTCTTTAGTAGATCAGGACCTCTGTGATTTAATTGCACTAAGTGGATGATAGCAAAAGACAACAAGAGGAATAAATCGTGTAAGTGTGTTTAAGATCATGGGATTGACTCCAGACTGCAGCCGTCACAAGCCTTCAGAAGGGTCAGACTCTGTACCCTTGTTCGCACAGAGCGATGCCTGCCTCCATAAATAGTGTCATCAAAGTGAGGGGGGCTGCCTCTGAAGTAACCTACTGAGTACGAACATGTGTGCTGGAGCCTGGCCCACACTGTAAAGTACAAAAGAGAGGTGAGGGAAGGAGAATTAGATTTTAAACAGATACTTGCCACTGTTGAATGGACAAAGGAGATTTATTTGTTAACACTTAATTTAGGCCATGTCTAAATGCCATGTTTGTGCACGTATGAGTAAGAACTAGCAAGAACACCCTAAAGTAGAGCGAAGAGCTTACTTCAGAAGCAGCTTAGTCACTTATCGCACCTGTTGCATCTCATGATTACTACAGTGAAACAACATGGGAAACAGTAATACTGAGGTGCAGCACAGAGCAAACATGCTAACAGAAGCAGAGCTAGTAAAACTATAAACTTGCTGAAGGAACACACTGCTACTTTTAAGAGCAGGAGCCAGTTAGGCATGCAGTTAGTTGTGCACCGAGCACCAAGAGGATGGTAGAATCATAGAATCATCTAGGTTGAAAAAGACCTTGAAGATCATCAAGTCCATTAACCTGAACTACCAAATCCCATCACTAAAACATGTCCTGTGATAATATGAAAGGAAACCCTTTGGTAGCAGCTCAGCTGCTTGGCCTGCCTCTTCTGCCCAGCCACTGATACAGTTCATAGACAAAATGTAAATGTCACATGGCAAAACCAGCAGACACCCTTCTCTGAACTGTCACAGAGTAACGAACGTAGCCCTCAATGCCATGGTCTGTGATCTCCCCCTCTCTGCCATGTAGGAGAACCGCTGGGGCTGACCCCCAAAGAGATGTGAGCACCCAGCTGCCGTAGTGGCATTCTCAAGCCTCATTTGTGCCATTCAAAGTGCTGAGGGGTAGAGTAAGGATAAAGTCCAAACAACCTCTCTAACAGGAACAGCTGTGCTCCAGCATATAGCCTGGTGCTTCCGTGCAAAGTGAAATCTGTGGCAGTTTACCTTGAGCCATAAACTGTGGCATTTTAGGAGTAAGAGTCCCTGCGTGGGCCCTGTAACTTTCATCAGTGGAGTTAAGGCAGACAGCTGGAGATAGTAATTGCTTCAGCCATTGCCGCTAAATCTGCTGTTGAACGTGTCTCGCCCCCAGACAATCATTTTACAAGATCCGTAACTCAGTGTTTGGAAGGAGCGAGTTTCCAAGGGCCTGTAGCAGCCAGCACACTGAATGGGAGAAGGATGAAGTGGAAAGCATTTGAAGTCACATTTCTTTCTTGGAATACAGACACTTATTTGCAATCCTGAATTTCATGTCGCCTGAGACTATCAGTGTGCGTGCATTTAAACTAATAACTCGGTTTTTTTTGTTGTTGTTTTATTTTATTTTTCTGTGGATCTGAGCCACAGTCCTTTAATCCTTACACTAGCAAATAAAACTCTCTTCCTATGAGCCGTGACTGTAGACTCTGGCCCACAGTTTTAGTGCCTTGGCCATTACAGTCACCTGGTTTAAATACAAGCATGGAAATTTGGAGTGAATTAAACAAATGGTAGCTAAGAAAGCCCCTACATGAACAAAGAAGAACTGCAGAAGCGTATTGTGGACACCTGGAAAAGCCTGTCTTCTATTTGCAAGAAATATATAAACAGTGTTCCAGGGAGACAAGCCTGTAATAAAAACTAATGGCGAACAAACAGAATACTGCATAGAATAGTTCAAGAGGAATCCTTTTATGTTTTTTTTTTCTTTGAGGCCTGTGCTTCTCCAGCATTTTGACTGATTAAAACAATTCTATTACATACTCACTTTGCTAATCAAATCACATGAATGATGGAGGGCTTTCCAGTCTAAGGAAAAGTACATTGTAGATTGAACAAATGAGGTGGGACTCAGTTTTATGCACTGTTAAGGCAGTGGCAAAATTCCCATTAATAAAGAGAAATATAAGGGAAAAGTCACAGGTCAGATTTGTTTCTGCTGATTACAATTACTTAAGGAAAAAAAATGTGATACGCAGTTAAAGTCAGTATGCCTTATCTCAAGTATTAAAGTTAGATGGCTAAGCTTACTTGTACAAGTAGTTCATCTAATGATATGAGTAAGGATGTGCAGAATTACTTCTGCAAGTAATAACTTTCCCATCTATTTGCTATCCTACACACTCCATCACCCACTTGAGAGATACAAGCCATGTATCTACCTTTGACAGAGGAGAGGACTACAGCATGTCCAAATAAGTCTATCTGAGAGAAATGCTTAAGAAAGGTGGGAATGTAGGTATGGAAATACAATGTATGGATGCTCCTATTGACTAGGAAAAGAAAGAGATGGGATCTGATGTCCCAGAGACAGGACAAAAAGACAATGTTTATGAAAAGCTATAGAAATCTTTCTTTGTAATTGTCCAAAAATAAGGGAAGAGCTTTGCTTCCACCTGAAACAAACCTTCCGCAAATGCCTGCTTAATATGCTGGGGAAGAGCATTTTCAGTCTGACCCATCACACAGAATGTTATCACATTGCTGACACAAGTATTTTAAATCTGGTAGTATGCAAAGCTATAAATAGTAATAATTTAAAGATGAAGTGTGCAGATACAATTAACGGTTAATTTATTCTAAATTGCATTTACCACATCATTAAGTAAAACATTTGCCAATATGGCATTTATTTGTGAAATAATCTTTCAAACACATTGCATGCTTCAATTCGTGCTTTTAATCAGCCAGCCAGACAAAGCAATGTGAAGAAGACAACTGGAACTTGTATATACTTGTATCATCAGAGCACAGATTAGTCACAATTAAATACCTAATCCATGTCGTCTCTATATGTTACTGCTATTGTTATTCTCTTAAATGCTAAAGAACAAGGAAATGTGTATAGAAAAGCTTCCTTAGCTTTCTCTGGGGACAAATTATTATAATATTTGTTCTTGCTCGAAAAGTCAAAGGATTTGCACTTTGCTTTACCCATTTGTTTAAAGGAAGGTTGTTTGCCATCTAAATATAAACTTAACTTCAGCAGTTGCATTCTCTATTAATTGACTCATCCTTGAGTCCCTTTATGTGATAAACATGCACAGCTAATAATCAATAATATGGCTAGTGTGTGTACAGAACAAACAGGAAAAGAAACAAATATTCTGTGTCTGTACTCGCACATACCAAGCGGAATACAAAGAAGAGCAAATATGTGTGCTTTAAAGCTGAAATCCTTAAAGGTCATTTATATTAATTTTTGACACTCTGATTACACAAAAGGTAACATTTCCTCTTGTTGCTCAAATGCCCTTGCCACCGTACCTATTCAGTTCGGTATATATACTTACCAAAAACATTTGTTCTCAATACTAGAATTCACTTTCTCAAAGCCTGGGATTTATGGAAGATGGATATGGTCCTTCTTTTAGTAGGGGGCGGCAGCTCCTTCTGCACAAACCTTTCTCATCCCTTCTGGTTTCCTCACATATATTGCCCAGGGGAGCCGGGCAGCTCCAAAGCAAGGCACTGTCGCTCTGCCTGCGCTCACACGGGTCCTGCAGACCAGGCAGGCCCTTGTGCCACCCAGAATCCGCTCCTTTCCAAAACATTTCCCGGCTCCTCCCAACAGTGGGAAAGGCTCTTTCTGCCGGGAGCAACCGGACCGCTCGTGTGGCATTGCCTGCAGGAAGGAGGGGACCAGGGAGCCACCTCCTCAGCGCTCTCAACAACCTGCACGGTATCGGCCAAAGCTACTTTGTTATTTTGTTATTTTCAGCCAAGTTCGCTGAAAAATACGGACGTTGCCTGTTTTCAAAGGAACCTCCGGCGGGAGGCATCCCACCTTTTGGGCTCCATCCTGCAATCCCAAACTCCGCTCTTCGCTGTTTCCAAACACTATCTCACACCTCCCTCGCTTTCTCGGCTTCCAAACCCGAGGGACGGTATTCAGAGGGTCGTCTCCCCTTTTCGCACGCACGTTTTTATTTTTATTTTTTTCCTGCAAGGGGCAAGGCCGTGCCCCACCGCAAGCCGCAGCGGGCTGGGGGCTGCTCCTCCCCCGGGTGCCATGTGCACGGCTGGCCCTGGCCCACTGGAACAAGCCAATGGCGACCCCCAGGAATGCCAGTAGCCGGAGGATTGATATGGGAATAACGTGCGTTAAACGCGTGCAAACTTTGCTACAGAACCGCTGCTGGGCCTTCCTGAAGGGGAGCCTACCTCACATCTGATGGAAACGCCAGCTCGCCGTAACCTCTCCTTTTCCCCTGTATTTTCACCACCTACCTGCCTCATCTGATTGACTCCGAAAAGCTCATTAAGCCAATTAACCCGAGCATAGGTTTGCTTTCACCATCCCCCGCCCGCCAGCTCTCCCCAGCCCGGGTCGCCCATTTCAGAGCTCTCACTTCCACGCTGCCAGCATCCCCTGGGCACGGCAGGGCCTATTCTTCTCCCTTATTTTCCGCTGGCCTCGGCTAAAAATAACAGCACAAGAGAGGTGGGGAAGCTAGGTGCATCCCCGGGCCGCAGGAGCAAGCGGGACGCGCCCCCCTCTTCTGCAGCGCCCTGCTGGAGGCGCGGCCAGGCTGGATGCGACCCCGAGGAGCTGCACGACCAAAACGTGGTTTCGACGCCACCAGGGTCTCCCTGCAGCCTGGTTGCAGCAGCCGGTGACCCGGTGAGGACCTCTCCGCGCTCACCGGCTGCCTTTTGGCCCCCGCGCCCGAGGAGCACAAACGGAGCCTTCCGTGGCCGCGTAACGAAGTCGCGCCCCGGCGTCGCATCGTCCTCCGAGGGAAGCCTTGGGAGGGCAAAGGCAGCCCTCCTACGCAGGCTGGCTGGACGCAGGGCTAAATACAGCCTTGGCTTTAAGGCCCGTGTACACGCAGGAAAACACAAAGACGCTGCCACCAGCGAAAACACAGGAATTCGGCTTGGGGAGGAGGATTCGCGTTGTTTCCACGGGGACGCAGGGCTCAACCACTCGCAACGCGCCCCACAAACCTCGGCCCCACAAACCCGAGCCGGTCGGCGGCCACCCCGGTGGGAGCCGTCCCACCGTTGGAAAAGGGTCCCCAAGTTTTGGGAAGAGTGGGGCCAGCGGGAGCAGGGAGCTGGCCCTGCGGAGCTGGTGCCCTGCCGGTCACCCCCGCAAGCGGGGGGGGGCAGATGGGGCTGGATCCCATCAAGCAGATCCGCTGGGATATTTCATTGCCATTCGGGTCATCTGAGGCAGAGGGCCGTGATTTATGTTCCCCCTCTCCGCATAAAAGGGGATGGAAGTGACCGCTAATCTCAGGTGCTCTTAGAAAAACAGGTGGCGCAAAACGGCCCTAGCACATTAGGAACCTTTGGGTTCCTGGCTCCCCAGCGTTACGACACGCAGGCTTCTCCCCCCGCAGTTCCCCGCTCACCTAAAACAAGTGCTCGGCCCTAACTGAGAAAACCAGAGGGGCTGGCACAGGGGGCACGGGCATGCAAGTGTTTGGAGCAGCTGCAGGAAAGGTGCCCGTGCCTCTGCTGACCCGCATCCTTGCTGGGAGGATGCCAGGGTGTTACTCCTCCACGCCCCACAACCCTTTTTAAAGCCAATAAAAGGGATTTACTTGAAACGGGAACCAGAGCTTACTCCCTACACCGGAGAGCTGGCAAACCAGAAGCCCCTGAACGGGAGACCAGGGCCACCGCCTCCGTGCGGAGCCGCTTCCCTGGGGGATGCTCGCCCGCAGCTCAGCCACCGACCCATCGGCACCTGTGCAGGCACTCAGCCCGCCCCAGGAGGGACCGTCCCGCTGCCACGGCCCCGATTTTGGGAGAAGGGGCGGCTCGACAGGTCCTGCCCCCGCAGGGGGGCTGCAGCGGCGATGCAGAATCGATGCTGCCGCCAGCACCCAGAGGAGAGGTGTCAATCGCAAGCATAAAGGCTCCAAATCGGTTCCCTCCCTCACCGGGCCTGGGAGTTTCGGTTTAAGTGGTACAGCCAGAGCCCAACCCAGCAACCCCAAAATACAAGGGGATGCGTTGAGATATACGGCATCTCAGCATTCTCTCCGATTTCCTTTTTTTTTTTCCTTTTTTTTTTTTTTTTTAAGTTTAACTGACCCTTCTGGTCACCAACTTTCTTTGTGGCTCACTGTAAGGATCGCTCTCCAAGAACAAAAAAGAAATCTCGGAGCTTTGATAGAGACTCTGGATGAAATTAAGAACTTCAAACCCCAGATTTTTGAAAAGAAAAACAGATGTCCTGTTTGTTGAGTATAAATAACTCCGTACGTGGAAACCTTTTTTTTTTTTTTTTCTTTTTTTTTTACGCTGCATTAAATTGTATTTAATGCTGGGTGCATTTAAACTTTTAAAAAAAAAAGGGGGAGGGGGGCAGCAAAATATGCGGGTGACAAACCTCTAAATCTTTTCCCCTCCCGAAAGAGAAAGGAAGGGGCAGACGGGAAACCCTTCATCTAGATGAAAGCGTTCAATGTGTTTCCTAGCAGACCTGGCCAGCCTGCTCCGGCCGGGGGGGGGGGGGCGGGGGGCTCAGCTTTTGGAGGCTTTGGGGGAGCTCGCAGGCCGGAGGAGAGAGGCAGGTGCCCGCCGCCGGCCCCCGCGCATCTCTGCGCGCCCCGCGGAGCGCACTTACGTGAGAACATAGTTGACGCTGACGATGCAGTGGGGCCGCGACGAGCGGCTGTTGTGCACGATGGTAGCGTAGCTCTGCACCCACACCCAGCCGCCGTGCTTGGCCAGAAAGCGGTAGTATTTGGTGGTCACCTGCCCCTTCACCAGCACTGCGGAGACAAAGCGGGGAGAGCCTCAGAGGGGGGCCCGCCGGGCGAGGAGAGGGGCTGCGGAAGGCTTAGAATCGTTAGGGGAGGCGGTGTGGGTGGGCAACCCCCGTAGACAAGGGTGGTGGAGACCCCCGCGCACCCCCGATCCCGAGGCTGGTCCCTCTGTGATAGGGGCTCCCCTTCTCCAAGGCTGCGCGGGGAGATCGGTGCAGTAGGGCGAAGGCAGCGGAGGGGTGAGCTCCCTCCCCAAAGTACGGCCGTGGAGATTTAATTCTATAAATCTGGCTTTGGGTTTTATCTCTTCTCTTTACATTCCCGGTAAGGCAACTTACCGGAAATTAATATCCTTTTTATTCATCTATCCATGTATTAATGTCATCATGATATCAAAATAGAATAAAGAACAGCTCTTCGAATCGGGCTCACTACTGCAGTCAAAATTAGATACACAGATAAGATTTGTGAGACTTGATGGAAGTGGAACAAAAGTATTTGAATTTCGCTGGCATGTTTTTTTTGGAGCAAGAAAAAAGGGTTTTTTTTCCTAACCGGAATTTGAAGTGAATTGAATGCCTGAAGTTTGTGCAGGGGAGTTCTTGTTCTACAACTGGGAGCTGAGGAGGGGAAAATCTCCTTCCCAGTTCATCGCCGGTCCCCTCCTTCTCTCTCCTGCCTCCAGCCCTGCGCTCAGTCTCTAGCCACTTGTTTCATTAAAACCTGCTGCAGATTTTGCTTATTCTCCCCTGCAGCTAGCTGGCTTTTCACGTTTCAACCTGGAGGTAAATCCTAACACAACCAAAGCCGTTTTGCAGAGGGAGAAGGCGGGGGGTGAGGGGCAGGGTCTTAACGAGAGCATCTCCTTACGCAAGTGATGTGCGCATCGCAGGTGGAAGGTGTCACAGCCGTGGACGTGGTGGTAAAGGGTCTTCTCTATCAAGTCCTGGGGCTCGTAGCCTGTTAGCTCGGCTACCCTGGAGGAGACACAAGCAGCAAACGTCAGTGGGAGAGAGGACAGGAGAGGCCCGGGGGAGAAGAAGGAGGGGCTGGGGGAATAGCTGTGAAGTAGCCTCAGCTCTACCTGGAATCTAAGAAGATGAGCTTCATGTCTAGGCTGGCCCGGAACATGAACATATTGCTGTGAAGCTTGATTTCCGTCACGGCGCTGGGCGGCAGCGAGTGGCCCACGGCGACCAAGCCAACGTTTTGGTAGCAGCCGTCGAAGGGGGACATGTCCAGGCTGTACTGGCGGATCTTCAGGTACCCGCTGCAGTGAATGACCTGCGGGAACACGCGGCCGCTGAGGCGGGGGGGGCTCGGAGCAAACCAGCCCTGCCTGGGGGCTCCTGCCCTTCTCCTCGGGCTGCCCGGGGATTTTTCATCCGAAAGTTCAGCACTGATCTAAGGCCCGTTCGAGTCAACGAGATTTTTTATTATTTTTTATTTTTTTTCCACTGACTTAAGTGGTTTTTGGACCACCTCCTAACTACGCTTTTATTATTCTTCTAAGAAGGAAAGACGCGGAAGTGCCAAGTCAGTTACAACTTTGTAATGAAGAGTGTATGCGTGTGAGAGAAAGGGTTTACATGTGTGCATGTGTCACATGCCTAAGATATGTCTATTATACAGATAGAGCAGGCACGATCCAGAATGCATCTTTGGATGTAGATTTAGGTATGTCTCCTAAATGCATCCTCGCACATTACTGCTGCGTACTTTCAACCTTACTCCTCTGTTACTAGAGTGTTTCTCCCTGGAGTAATCTCCGCGGATGTTCTTGTTCTACAGTACACCGTGGCCCAACATCTCCTGGCGTTTCGGGTACCCACGGCTCTCAGTCTCTGCGCAGATGGGGCAGAAGCAGGGAGAAGGCAGGAGAGCGGGGGCTGTCCCCAGGCAGGAGCCCTGAGCAGAGCCATGGGAAACACCCGAGCAAAGCCCGCGGCTTGGAGAGCTGCCCCTGGAGCTGACGAGCGAAACCCAATAAAGAAATTAATAAAGCCACGGGTTTCGCGTCGTGTCACCTCACAGCCTTCACAGACAGCTCGGGAACCTCGGTGGTTGTGCGAGGACCATTAAAATAAATAAATAAATAAAAATAATAAATAAATAGATAAAAATAAATTTTAAACAAATCAACACGGGGAGCTCGATCACTTGTTTTTGTGCTTGGAGCTCGTTAACCTGGCACTCGGAGGGACATCCTGGGTGTGAATCCCAGGGCAGAGCACCGGGCTGGGGCAGCCCCCGAGGGCAGGGGGCTCGGCCGGGTCAGGGCCGGGCCGTGGCTCCCCGGACACCCACCTTGTAGCCCCCGCAGGTCAGGCCCGCGTTCCTCTTGGCCAGGACGCACTTCATCCTCAGGAAGAAGGACCTCTCGATCTCGTACTCTGGGAGGGGGAAGGCAGAGGTGCGGTGAGCTGCGAGGGATGCGCGGCCCCGTCCTCAGATACGGGGTACAAGGAGGTCTTGGGGGTGTGTGAAGTGGGGTGGGGGCACTTTACCCTGCACGAAGTGAGAGTGGTAGGGCTGGTGGGCCGTCAGCACGGCGGTCATCTCGTCGTGGTCGGCCGGGTGGATGTACTCGTAAATGCTGTTGCCGGTCAGCTCTACCTGTGAGAGAGGAGGAGGAGGAGGAGGAAGGAGGAGGAAGGGTTCATGGACGGCACCGCTCACCCCCCCCTGCACGCTCCTCCCGTGTCAGCCCCCCCCCCAGCCTACCTGTGACAAGCCCAGGTGCACCGAGGCGGTCTCTGAGATGTACATGATCTTGCCATCCGGAGCCACGACGAATATGAAACCGTCCAGCGTCTGCAGGAGAGGGTCGGGAGCGAGAGGAGCAGAGTTGTGTGCGGATCAACAGGTAGACAGATCCGCCGGTGGGTGGAGAGATGGAGAGAGGGATGGAGGGATGAAGACAGAGAGACAGACACCTGAAGTATCTGTCCTCCGGGTTTATTCTAGAAAACGCGCATTCCTGTTCAGGCTGTGATTATTCGAAAGAGTTGGAAAGAGACGGGCAAGCCCCGGACAGGAATCCCTCCAAAGTCCTGGGGCACAGCCCACCTGGCATCTAAGCGGGGCTCCCACCTACCCGGTGGCGAATATGTCCATCCGACAAATCCTGAACGCTGACACCCGTTTCAAATGCCACGGGGGATTTTAGCCCTTGACTATTTCTTACGGAGACTTTAAACGAGCAAGGAGCACCTAAAACCCTCCCCGGCGCTAATAAGGTCTGTACAGGACAAGAGGATTTGTCAGGCACGTTTCGGCAGATGTAAACGAGGCTTCTGGGTGAGCCGGGAGCAGAACAGACCCGATCTATTAGGGACGCGTCAAAGACCACGCAATCCCACCAAAAATGCGCGGTTACGCTAACTGCTAACACTCCTGCATCCCTCAGACAGCAGCGAGTTTCCAAAAGTGTCCTACCTGAGCCGCGCTTGTGCTCATTTCTGTGCTGAGCCCCCTGCCCAGCCCAGCCTCCTCTAACCTGCCTCTGCCTCCGCACCACCCTCAAGCTCCGCACATTGCCGGGATTTTCACCTTGCTGCTAATTTGGGGAAAAAATGTGCAGTTAACCCCTCGCTGTGGACCCTGTGCAGGACAGAGCCGGGCCAAATGATGCAGAGGGACCAAACCACGTCCTCAAAACACCCACGTTCATCACATTCAGTCTCGGCTGTTCGTATTTTTAGAGGCACCCCTTCCTTTTTTTTTTTTTTTTTAATGAAGCACGTGAACAGTTAAAAATTAGTCAAGGTGGCAATTAAAAGCTCAGAAGAGGGAATGATTTCTTTAATCATTAATACCACATTGCTGCCGTTTCCAGACCAGTACCTGCAAAAGATGGGATCCCAGCTCCCGTCCAACATTATCCAGCGGGCTGGTTCGGCTGGAATGGCCCCAGGCTTCCCCAAGTCCTGTTTATTTGAGACACAAAAACGTAACGTGAGGAGATGCAAAACTGGCTCCTGATGGCCTGCTGGAGAAGGACTTTTCTTTATTTTTTACTTGATTTCGCTTTAAAACATACATGCATACAATCTTTAAAAAAAAAAAAAAAAAGTAGGCATGATTGCATTGCACAGAAAAGTGGATGTTTCTGTGGATGTTTCTCAAGACGTAGCTCCCACGAGAGAAAAATACCTATTTTGAGTTAACGGTGAGGTTCGCTCCTAAGACCCAAGCAAAGCAGCGTGCCAGACAAAACGGCTCATTCAGGGCAGCCTTTGGCTGCTGGCAGCCGGCTCCCTGAGCCGCAGGGTGACCGTTTTTCTTCTCCCATCACCGAAGGAGTCCTGGGCAGCCCCGAGAGCCATTTAAAACGCAAGCAGGGTTTGTGCTGGGGGAAGCCTTCGATGCCGAGAGAAGGATGCGGTTAACGTGGCGCGACAGAGCCGGGGATGAGCGGCTCGGTGGCGGCGACCGGGCCGGGCCGGGTCCCGGGGCGCCGTCCGTGGGGGCTTCCTCCAGGCTGGGTGGGGGGCGCTCATTTTGGGAACTGCGCCTTCCCCCAGCTCTGCCCGAGCCCCGTGGTCAAGCGCTTTCCCTTAGAGCGATCCCCACTCAAGCCCACCCTAATTAAGTCGCCTTCCACTAAATGCAGCGGGGCTCCACGGCTGCGCCCAGAGGCACCTGCGGGGCGGCTCAGGTGAGGGGGCTGCGTCCGGCGAAGGGGGCCGTCCTCCCTCTCCCCCAGCAAGCCCCAATGCTCCCATCCCCTTCCCCCTGCCGGGACGAGCGCTCTGCCCCGCAGCATCCCGGCGCTGCCTCTCCCCAGCCCTGCCCGCTGCTCCAGACGCCGGGAGTTTTCCTGAAGTAATGGGGGGTAAAACCCCCATGGAAATTACTCCTCCAGAGTAAAACTACGCAGGGGCGATACCTTTTAACGGCGTTGTCGCTGAAATATTGTTAAACGGGACGGCTAAAACCTTCCACGCTTGCGCCCTGAAGCAAGGGCGAAGAAGCGCCGACCCTGCCGGAGGACCCAGGGGTCCCCTCCCGCAGGGCCAGCCCTCCCTTTCCCCGGCTGTGTCCCCGCAAACGGGCGAGGCGGCGCCAGCAGGCAGCCCTCGGTATCGAGCGGCCTCACCTCGGCGCTGGCTCTGAGCCGCGCTACCGATTTGCCTCCGAGCCGGGGCATCAGCCCTCGGCCGCCCTGCCCGAGCCGCGCGTCCCTCTCCTGCCCGCCTTTCCCCTCTTCTCTCCCTTTCCTCGGCCACCTCCTGCCGGAGGGACAGCCCTCCTCTCCTTGCCTTCCCAGCCCCCAAAAAGCCGGGAGCATCCCTCTGGCCTGGCCCCCGTCCGCGTGTACCCAGCGCCAAGTGCCAGCGGGGAACGGGATCCTTTCCATTAACTCCTCCGCGACAATTAACGGGGACGCGGCGGCTTCGTCCCGAGCCTCCCAGCTTCCCTCCCAAGTCCCCTGGCCGTGCCTTCCTCCCCAGCGGCTCTGCCGGCCGAGGATGCATTGGGAACCCCGGGGCCGCCTCTTCCCACTCGACCCGAAATCAGCGAGGAGCTGGCAAATGCTCCAGAGGAAGAGAAGAAATAAATAAATAAATAAACACGACCGATTGTTTTTTTTTTTTTTTCCCCAAGTGCTGTGGGGTTTCCCTGCTGGGCAGCCGGGACGCCCCTTGCGAGATTCCCCCCACCCAGAGGGAAATCTGGATGCGAGGTTTCCCTATCCGGGGCTAAATCCTCGCCTCTGATTTTAAGTTGCTTATTAATCTAGGTTTACGGCTCTAATTCTTCTTCTTCTAAAAGGGAAAATAACCCGACCTCTGCGGGTTAATGAACAGCTCATCGACATTACAGGTTAACTTCTTTCGGGAACGCGGTTCTTCACGGAGCACTGAGCTCTTCTTTATGCTTCGGGTGGAAAGCTCACGCTGTTCGGCCGCGGCTGTTAATGTTTTATAATTAAACGTTTTCGCCCATCTACCTGAACCGGCTTTTGGAAATCCTAACGCATGAGACGCTTCTTTGTATTTCCCAGATGTTTCAGCACTTTCAAGCCGGAGACTGTTGCTCTTCATTGCCAAGCCCAGCTCTCCCAAATCTACGGGCTCTCCCGATGTCCTTTAAATGCTGTTTTTAAAGATTACGCGAGAAAACCTCTCTATTAATATTCCTCTTTTATTATTTTTTCCCCGTATTCGCTTTAATATCCAATTTCCTTTTACCGAGGGGGCAAACTGTGATATCTCGCACTTGACCTACCGCAGAAAATTCCGCAAATCCTTTGAATGTCTATTTAAAACAAAACAAGGAAATCAGCTCTCCCTTTTGCTTCAGGATTACGCTGGAAACAAGATCTAAAGATTCTCTTGTAATTTGGAGAGCCAACAGAATAATAGGTTTGGAATAGGAACAAGCAGCTTTGTAAGGGAAAGGATAACTAAATCGTTTTTAGGCAAAGGATTTTCCCAGCTAAAGTGGCCGAAGACAAAGCAAAACATAATCTATTTTGGAAGATTTCCAAGATATGCCACATTAACCTTAGCAGATAAAAATTGCTTTCCCCTCCGTCCCCTCCCCCACCGGGGTCTGGTTTATCATATTTACATAAGTAGCCTTAGAAGGGATGTATCTATTATGGATCTAAGGAGCTAGCGAGCTCACATTTCATTTGGAAACAGAGGCGAAGTTTTACTGTTGCTTAATGCCTGATGCATTGTGGAACCATTTCCATTTAAATACCCCCGACCCACGGATTACCTCAATGGACTGGCTGCATGGGCTTTGTAATTTCCTGAAAATGAGATTTCGATTTATAAAACAAGAAACCAATTAGTAACCAAATGAGGCGAAGTAGATCCACTAAAATTGACCTAATCCCACAGGCACCATTTAGGCCGGTTCTTGGCGAATGAGTGATGAGCGACCGTCTAGCGTAAAGCTCAAGGCATCATCCAGCTGTGTTATTGCAAGCAGCAAAAATAAATGGATCGAGCTTTCTTTTCGGAATGAGCTTTATACTCTTGACAAAATATAGATTGGAGGCTCCTACCTAACAGCCTCCTACACTCGAGGATTTTTTATTTTTTTCCCCTAAGAAGATAAACGATTTGGGACACGAGGTGTCCACCGTCAGGAGGGAAAATTAAAAAAAAAAAAAAAAAAAGAAAAGGAAAAAAAAGGAATGGGGGGGGGGATAAAAGCAAAGCAACACAAAACCCCCGAGGTGTTTCAGCCAGGCTCTAGCTCAGCTCGCTGACACCACTCTCTTCCCGGCCGCGCACCCCCTGCCCAGCGCCACCCACGGCGGCTCCCACGGCCGCGGTCGCGGCTCTGTGCTGGGGAGGCAGCGTCCTCCCCTCGCCGCTGGGCTGCTCCGAGCCTCAGAGGCGGCAGCCAATGGAGGCACTGGGTGGTATCGTCCCTACCCAGCGGCGGGACTGTCGCAAGACGCCCCTCTGTCCCGAGCGAGCGGAGAGAGGCTCCTCCGCCGCTGCTGATTTGGCCGAGGCACAGGCGGAGGAAAAGCTGAGGCTGCGGGAGGCCCGGGAGGCTCCGTGGCCTCGGCTCGCCCCGGGGTTACCGGTCCCTCTCCGAGCATCTGCAGCGCAGGACCAGCCTCGACCCCTTCCTTTGTCTGCTGATAGCGGGGGGGGGGAAGAAAAAGGGGAGTCGTGCTGGGGCGGAGGGGCGGCCAGAAGAGAGCAGCAGTCCCCGGAGGCGGGGGGGCCCCCGGGAGAGGCCCGGGGGAGCCTCCGCTGCCCTTCGCCCCGGAGCCCCTTTCCGCGGCTCCCCGCCGGGGCCGAGGCCCGGGTGGCTCCGGGGGGCTCCGCAGAGCGCTCCCGAAGCGGGGCCGACGGCGCTGGGCTCCCCCCGACCCCAAAGGGAGGCAGCGGGGATGGAGGCCAGGAGCCCCCGGCCCCCAGCGCAAAAAGGCAGCGGGGTGCGGTGCGGTGCGGGGGAATTAGGCTGATTGGATTAAGAGTTTAATTAACCAGCCCGCTACCAGCGCGGCGCGGTGCCATCGCCCAGCGCCTAGCCCGGCTGATTTCTCAGCTAATTTAGCAGGCGGTGGTTAATGATAACTTGAAATCTCGGCCAAATGAGGCTTCCGTGAAGGAGTGGGTCGCCGTCGGAGGGTTCAGATGCCGCGGAATAAGCGACGTTTGAAAAAAAAAAAAAAAAAAAAAAAACGCTGCTCATTTCCAACTGCCTGCGGATGCCATTAGCAAGGTTCTGCGAAGATTTATTATCTCGGTAAATCATGTGTGTTCATTTGAAGCGGAGATAAGTTAGCATCCCGCTTTCTTTATAAAAATAATAATAAGAGGGAGGAAAAGCCCTGTTGACTAAACAAACAACCCTATTAAGAAAACGGCAGTGGAAATAATGCCGGGGCAGATTCGCTTGCTCCAGCAAGAAAGAGCAGCGCTTTGGCACACGCAAGGTAATGGAACGGCACTCTGAAATGCAAACAAACGGGGCCGTGCCCAAACTGGGGGAAAAAAAAAAAAAAAAAAAAAAAAAAAAAAGCAAATTTTCGAGCGCCAAATATTTGCTCGGCTTTACGGAAGATGCAAGTTCGTGTATTCTCTATTCCGAAAAAAATAAAAACAAAAAATGGGGAAAAAAAGGTTTCCACTTGCAAACTCCCGCTATTTATACACAGGCTGAAAAAATCCTCCGATTCTACAGCGGCCGTATGTTTCTAAGAAGGGAGAGGATGTTTCTAAAGAAAATATGGTTTTATCCACTCATAAATCTGCTTTTTTTCAACTATCATGGTAGGAGTTTAGTTCTGCACTTCACTTTTTAAGTTCACATCAAAACTGGAATTAAACACGGGAAGGCAGCGGGGAGAGTAAACTGCAGCTTAAATGAGAAAAACTTCTGTAAGAAAATAAACACTGAAACCTAATGCTCAATCATTTCCCTTAGCAGTAGGAAAAACAGCATTAAATCACCTATCCACGTGGGAAACGATTTTTTTTTCCTGCTCGTCTCTTCCCCCTTTAAAATAAAACAAGATTGAGGGTTTCGATATTGAAATGTTAACCATCACGAGTCGGCGAAAGTTTATGTAAACGCAGCCCCTGCTTTTGTCTGGAAAATCAAAACGCCTCTCTTCGCGGAAACGATCTGTGTCCGATAGGACAGAAATGACAAAGGGTCCTTTTCCCTGCCTGTTCGTGTGAGGGGAATGGGACCATGGAAATATTCCTGAATTTAAAGAAATCTATGCACGTGTATTGCGCCACTTTTTTTTTCCCGTTTTTACTTTTGGATCCAGTAAAGAATTAGCCCGCTAGTCAGAGCGACCGCATCTTATCTGAAAGAAAATTATTTTATCCCCCGGCTCCTTTTCCATCAGTTTTTGAGGCTATGTTAATTTGTTAGCTACTTTAGCTGTTTAATGTTAAATTTATTTTTTGTTTGTTTGTTTTTTATGACCGGTAACTCACGACTGAACTTATTACAAAGTACTCTTTAAGAAACAAAACAAAACTACTCTTCCCTTCCCTATGGTCCTCAGCAATCCGTCAGATCTCCAGCCTTCCCAAAGCTAACTGATAATCCTGAACCACTCCGTGTCTCGCCGGCTCCCTCCTCTTTTAAGGAGTTTTAGCACCAAAACGACGGCAGCTACCTGAGCCCCTGCGCGCTTTTCTCCTTCACCTGGCGGCTCGGCGAGGGGGAGCGCAGCCCCTGGCCCCGCACACCTCCTAACTCCGCATCCCCGCACCAAAGCTGCTCGGGGTCCCGGGGTCGTGCCCGGCTTCCCGACAGTGGGGCGGAAAGCTGGCGGCGGCCGTGGCATCGCGAATCTCCGCTTTCCAAGGTGCCCCCGGCATCTGCCGGGGGAGCCTCCGCACCGCTCCTTTCCCCGGTGCCCAGCCCCGCCTGGGCGCCCCGGTGAGGGGCGTCTGTCCTGCTGGACCTGGGGTACACCCGGCCCCCCTGGGAGGGCGGCTGGAAGCTGGCTGTGCCGCCGGGGAGGCACACCGCGCTCCCCAACCTCCTGCTGTCGGCCTCCAGGCCTTCAGCCGGCCCCCGGGGTCTGTCCCAGCGCCTGCAGCGCTTTTCTCCCCGGGGAAAACCGAGCAAGAGACACCCCCCCGCTTCGTCCCGCTTCCAGCCCCGGCCTCCCTCTTTCTGCATGGCTTTTGCTGCGGGCGGGTGGTTTTCCTTGCTGCCTCCACCTCTCCTCCTTTCCCGAGGAAGGTGCTGGGAAACCACCCCACCCCTCCCGGCCCCTGTCCCACCACGGACGGACACACGGACGGACAGGGGCCGGCCGCGCAGCCCGCTCCGCACCTCCGCGGAGCCCCGGCGGGGCGAGCCCTTCGGTGCCCGCTTGCCGCCGTCGTTTTTAACGCGCAGCTTCCCTTTAATCGGGCTCCGGAGGCTTCGTTGCCTCCAAAACCCCGCCGAGCCTCCTCCTCCTCCGTCTCTTGGCTCAAATTAGCATCTGCTGCGGCCGGCAGCGGCCCCGGCCCCGGCCCACTTCGCCACACGGTTCCCCAGGGCATTGAAGCATCCTGCGCTGCCGCCGAGGGACGGGGCTCGGCTATTCTCCTCTTCCCGTGATTACTCCCAGCCTACAAGCAACACCATATGCTTCTTCTGATCAAACAGCCCGCTACATAGGCGCCAGTAATTGACGAGACCTGCTCGAAATCACGCAGAAAGGTAGCCCACTGAGACTGCAGGAGCTGACAAATCAGTGCTAATAATCCTTTTAGGAACAGCGTGGGCAGCCGAGTTTGTAATGGCTTTATTTTTATAAAGTATGCGTTGACAGTATAAAGGACAACTCGGGTTGCTTTTAGGCAGAGGGCTGCCCTGCATAATGACCTTCAGGGAGGCAGATCACATAGAACAGTAACGTGTTTTGATGAAGGTTTTAGTTTTTAATTTTTAAGTTTCCGGGTGTTACTGCTTTCATTTATCCCCTGCTCTGGGTCTAAGTTACTCGGAGATGTGGAACTATGCTTAAATAAATTACTGCGAGATGCACTCTGTTGGAAATGACTGCTACGGACTCTGGCTCTGCGGGTTCACACGTAGCGGTGGGGGTACCTCCCCTCCCCCCAAGCCCCGATTGAATATTAACCTTTAAAAAGTACAACGAAGACCACTAGTTCACCGACTTCGTCGGGATAAAACCCCAGCCAAACAAACAAATCAAACCCAAGGCAGGCCGTGTACCCACTCCGGGTTTGCACAACACAACCGACAGACAGACCGACACACAGACCCGACGGAAAACGCAGAGCCTGTATTTCCGCGTTTCTCATGTACCCACGCCTCTCAACGCCAGATGTGGCGAATTTTGTTACCAGAAGGGAAAAAAACAAAACAAAACAAACCGAACCAAACCTCTCACTGCTTTGTCTCTCCGGCAGACGATATCCCAACCCAAATAAAAGGTTCGCGAAGCATTTCCCCACTCTTTCTTCCTACACCTCACACAAACTGCAGACCAAGAACGGGGAAGAGCTCCATGCCGACCTCTCCTAGCTTGTCTGCGCCGTTTGCTGTCCCCAGGAGCCACCCGGACGCCCCGAGGGGGCGGCTTTGTCCCTCCACCCTGCCCCACAGACTGGGGCTTTTGGGACTCCCGGGGCTCGGTTCGCTGCTGCTGCCCCAGTGCCCAGCGGCGGCAGGCCCGGGCTCGGCCCCTCTGCTTGCACCGTGAGCGGGGTACAGCAGAAGTTTTGTTCTCGGCCACGAGTTTCCGAGGTCCTCGGACTGGTCACGATGCGACCCGGTGCTCTCGGCTTATTTATTTGGGTTGCGTGCGAGCACGGCCGTGTGCGTGTGCCGTACCTGTAAGGCGTACCTTGCTCGGGACTTGAGCTAAGGCTTTAGGACTTTGCATAGACTTATGTAAATATTTACCCATACATTAACTCCCCCCACGGTATAGCTATAAATAGGGGTGAATCGTCCCCTCTTTTGCCACGCGCTGCTGCGCGGGGGATGCCCATCCACAGGCGGGGAAAAGAAACTCCTCTTTGCTTTAGTAGCACACGCGGCAGAGCTCGGTGCCTCGAAGTGTTGACAAAAGCCCCGTTAAGTCCCCGACCAAACCTGTCACACGAACTGAAGCGAAAGTACTCACGACAGAGAAAAGTGACAGCGGAGAGCACCCTGCCTCCGAGCACACGACCCGATGCAGTTTACTTAAAAGCAAGCGACACCTGGATCGGAGTGGAAATAGAGGCGAATTAGGCATTCCCACCTACCTTCTGGAAAAACCACCCTCATTTTTAAATAGCTGGTGGTGAGCCTGATTATGGATGCTTTGTCCAGCTGAGAGGTGATAGCTGAGGGCAAGGGCAGTAATTTAGCCAGTTCATAAAATTCACTGTTTTCTTTCTCCCGCCTAGTCCGGGCAGCATTTTTGGACTTCTCTTTCATCGTGTTTTTTTCCCCCTTCCTTCCTACAATTTAAGCTCCAGAGATTCATCCAAAGATGGAGGGGAAACTTTCAGCTGCAATTCATCTCCCCGAAGCATCAGGCAGGGATCGCGAGCGCGGCCATCGCTCTGAGAAATCGTTCAGTCGCGTAAAAATGAAAACAAGTATCGAAGACCAGAGAAGTGTTCTTAAAAAAGAACAAATAGTCTCTGAAAAACAGAGTCAATCGGAAGGGAAAGGCATTTATCCAATGCAGCTCAGAGATTCCAAGCAACTGCAGGAGAAAAAAAAAAAAGCTAAAAGCTTGCGGCACCACGCAGCAACCAAATGAGGTATTTCTGGCCTTTTCTCCTACTCGTCGCGGACAGCATAGCTCCTCGGAAGAGGGTCATAATAATCCCGTTTCTCCCCGTGATCCGCCGCCGGTCCGAGGCCGAGATGCGCGGCCGGGGGCTGCCGCCGCGAGCGCTGGGCACCGTCCTGGGAGCCTCTGCGGAGCCCACGGCGGTGCTGGGGTGAGCGCACCCTTACCCGGCGCCGCAGCCTCCGGAAAGAACAACCGACAGCCAGCCGCCGGCGGGTGTAGCACCTTCTCCCACCAGAGGGGAGAGAGAAAGAAAGAAAGAAAGAAAAGGAGAAAAAAAAAAAGTCTGTTTTCACGTCTAGCGCGCCTGCCGAGGACCCTTCCCCGCACTCTCCTCCCACACCCAGCCCAGGTGGGCACCTGGCGGCCGCAGCGGGGACACCCGGGGAGCGCCGGCGGGGGCAGCGGCTGCGGGCGGGGCTGGCCGGGCACCACGGGCTCCCGCTGCCAATCTGACGGTATTTCTCCCCCCTTTATTTCTTTTATTATTGTTATTATTAATATTATTTGAAATCTTCACGCTCCGGCCGGGCTCTGCCCGCTGCCAAAAAGCAGACAGGCTCTGCCCGGCCCCGAGCAATTATTCCCATCACCATCATTATTATTATTATTATTATGGGGTGGCTATTATAATCATTTTTCTCTGT
Organism: Cygnus olor; assembly: GCF_009769625.2. NCBI lineage: Eukaryota > Metazoa > Chordata > Aves > Anseriformes > Anatidae > Cygnus > Cygnus olor. Next base: position 44,334,922 of record NC_049171.1, read on the forward strand.
CCTTTCCCTCCATCCGTGCGTGGCGGGGAGCGCCCCAAAGCCTGGTCCCGCAACATCCCTGCGGCTCCTGGCCGGGGGGGGCTGCAGCGTGGCTGGGTCGTGCTCCTCTGTCACCTACCTTGAGTCCCCGAGCTCGGCGGCCCGCGGAGAGCTCTCCCGGGGCGAGGAGCCCAACTCTTTAATTGGCTCATTAAGAGCGGGGGGCGGGGGGGGGGCTAGGGGGAGGGGGGGGGGGGGAAGTTTGCGCCTCTCGGGGCTGCTCACACCGGCGGGCGGACGGGCATGGCCACCGGCCCGTCCCCTTTATCAGCGCTCGGGCTGTCCCTCTCCCGGGCTGGGTGGGGGTGGTGTTAATGAAGGAGCCCTAATTTGCGGCCGAGGAACGCCTAACAACTTCTTTACGCCCAAAAGCCTCGCCGCGCAACTTCGGCTCTCCCCCGGCCGCGGGCCGAGCCCGCCCCTTAATGCCACTCACGGGCCCGCCTCGCCGCCCATTGGCCGCCGCCGCCCCGCGCCCGGACGCCCATTGGTGGAGGGCGCGGTGACGTCACTGCGCCGCGGCCACACCCCCCCGCTCACCCGTGCGCGGGGCCGAGCCGGCCGCGCCCGCCCTCTGACCCCGCGGAGGGGGGGGGGCGCGGGGACGCGCGCGAGGCGCGCTCCCGCACGCAGCCCCTCGCTAACCTCCCTGCGTGTTCCTGCCCGCGCAGCGCCTGGCGGCCGTGAGGGGGAGAAAAGATGAATCTTTGGGATAAAAATAGATGGATTTGGGGTTAAAAAGATGGATTTGGGGGGTAAAAAAGCTGGATTTGGGGGGCTCTGGGGTTTATTTTTGTGGGATTTGGTGTTTTGGGGGATTCTCGCCCACCCCGCCCCGCGGTCGTGCCCGAGGAGATAAGCAGCGGCGCCGTCCCCTGCCCCCTTGAGCACGCACGGGATGCGAGTTCAGCCCGGGGGATGCGCTGAGCCGAGTCCGCTGGTGGGGGGTAATGTGAGGACGCGGGGGGTGTTAGAAGTCCTCCTGATAGACGGGGAAAAAATCCCTGAAACGGGGAAAAAAAAAAAAAAAAAAAAAAAAAAAAACACCCCTCAAACCATCTCAAGCATCAGGAGACGGAAGCTCTTCAAAAGTGGACGCGGAACTCTGGGGTTTCTTTCCCGGGGAGCGAGGCTACTCCTAATCTCGCCGGTCCCCTGAAAAAAGCCAGGCGCGGCTCCGGCTGCCCGCTCCGCTGAAGGAGATAGAGCAGGACGATAGCCCTGGGGGGAGAGAGAGGGGCCGGGGAGCCTTCCCTAAAACCAGAGGGGACGCCTGGAAGCCTGGCGTGCTTGCCAAGACGGTCGGTGCAGGAGTCCGGCTAAGACAGTTGCTCAGAATTAAATCGCGCTGGCAGGCAGCCGTCGAAATGTTTCGAGGAAGAAGAGACGTCCTTGGTTTACGAAAGAAAAATAATGTCAACAAAATCGCCTTTGAAACATCCCCCTCCCTGTGCTTTTCGCCCAACTGGCAGGGGCAGCCTGCCTGTCACCTCGCATCGCCCTTCGGTGGAAAACCTTCCCCGCGGTCACCGGGGGGAACAGGGGCACCACGGGGGGAAGTGTTCAGCAGCTCCTCCGTCATTTAGTCAAGGTGAAAAAAATGAAATGAAAGAAAGAAATAGACAAGAAAAATGGGGAAAATAGCACCCCTCCTCCGCCCCCAAGGCATGTTTTAAAGCGCTCGCTGCTCCGGGGGAAGGTGGCACGGACTTTTCTAAAACTTTGCTGAGTGTCACTGCCGTCAGGTGCAAAGCGGGCTTGGGGGGGAGAAAACCCATCTTGCTTCTGGTTTCCATTTGAGGTAGCTGTCTGGCTGAGCGGCTCTGACGTCTCCTGGAGGGTATTCGGACATATGGGCAACAACTGGGCTGAAGCCGCCAGGTAGCTCACGGCGTGTTTGTCAGCACAAAACGTCTTTTCTGACACCCTTGGCTTGGGGGAAAGGCAAAAAAAAAAAAAAAAAAATGGGGGGGGGTAAACGAGCGGCACGCACTTCTGCCCCTCCGCAGGAGCTCGGCGAGGGCAGCGCCGGGTCCCGCAGCCTTGCGAGGAGCGCGCCAAGGTCGGGGTGCCACAGAGGCTCGGCTCCCGAAGCCAGTCAGGCTGAGCACGGCCCGGGTCACCCCCTTACAGCCCCCTTAGCACCGGGGCAGCCCCCGGCAGCTCTCGGGGGGCAGTTTCGGAGCGGCCGGGGACCCGGGCCGATCCGTAGCCACCGGCTTCGTTGTCCTCCGCTGGGCGTTGGTGATACCGGGGGAGCGAACAAGCCGGCAGCGGAACGCGGTTCGTGTTAAAAAAGCCGGCGTTGTGAGATGGGGTGGCTGAGGGGAAAACGAGGCAAGGAAACGAGCCGGGCTTCCAGCTGCACGCCGTGGAGAGCTTGTGCAACCAGGCGCAACGTGCAGCATGCGTGCGTGTGGGGAGAGAGAGGGAGCGCTCCGCAAATCAAAGCGGGAGGAAAAAAAAAAAAAAAAAAAAAAAAAAAGCCCTACTGGGTCATTTCCCTATAGGACAAATCCGATCCAGTCTCCTCTCCAGCATATTTCTGGCGTGGTTTGATGTATTTATTGGTTTGTGAATTTGGACGCAGTTATTACCCCCCCCCAAGGAATAAGGTGGCCACCACTCCTTAGGCAGAGAGGTCTGTAAAGTGCTAGGACACTGCCTATGCAGTGCTCTCTTGCTAGCCTTTTAAAAAGGTAACTATCAGCGGTCTAACCGTGCAGGTCAACCTCACGATTGCTTAAAAAAAAAGCCGGCCTGGTATTAGGTGCGGGCAGATTTCGATACGTCAAAACCTCCCTCCACTTGGTCTGAGCAAGAAGGCAGGACCCGACCTCGTACGGACCCTCACAGTCAAAGAGAGTACACCAAAACTCGGCTGTCTTTAAACGAGACGAGTTTCCTTTTCCTGAGCTGCACAACCCCGGGGGTGCTTGCGTTTCCGTGCCCGCCTCACGGCTGAGACCCTTTATAAGGGACCGGTAACTTCAGCTGCGAGCCCCAAGGTACCCTGGTGAATTGGTGTGTGAGGTGAATTTTCATCCGTGCCCTAATCGAGGCGATATTGACATAAATATACACGGCACATGCACTTTGAGACCGTTCAGAAGCGATTAATGTGTTTTAACTGATCTAGATCTTAACCTCCCAGATTCACGCCGTGCTCTAGGTGCTTTATTCCTCCCCTTTTGCTAATGTTATTAGGATGTTCGGGGGAGTAGGGTGATGAGAAAGCGGATTCTCCAACAAAACGCAGGAAATAGTTAACAGACCCTTGAATACCACTCCTCGGATATAAGTGATTCCGAATGTATCTCTCACAAATAATCACAGAAATACTGCAGAATTAGAGCAAACGACCACCAGCACGGCTGCTGGTCGCTTTCGGTAACTTTTAGACAGTTTTAGGCTTTGTGTCCGCGGACTTTTTAAGCGATGCTTTCGGGGGGCACTTTCCTTGGCCACGCTCTCGTCTCAATTTTCTTGGCTTTGGCGTAAATGTAACAAGATGATTTATATTCATTTTTCCAGCGGTGTCAAAGATCAGTGCCTTTTAGCCCTTATCTTATTGAATACACTCTTGATAATGATAGGAAGCCGAGATATCTTACTGGGACGTAAGGCAGCGAAAGAAAACATGAAGAAACGGGGGAAGAAATCAGCTTTATGGTAAATAACAATTACGCTCGGGCACATCTTTCTTTTTTCTTTTTCTGTTTTCCCAAAGAAGTCCGGGAACACCAGCATCAAGCTGAAACGCCCGTATAAGGGCTGAGGGGTTCGGGACGGGCACGGGAACGAACTTGGAAGAAACGACAAACTTTAAGAAGCCAAAAAAAATTTTTTTTTTTATTTTTGGTGTACAATGCTCACAGACACAAACCTAACCAGACCCGTAACCACAAACAGGTAGAAGCCCAAAACAAATACAGCTCCTACACTAAGCTCCTCCCGGGCCCCGCCGCCTCTCCCTCACAGCTACCCCTCACGGAGCTACCTCCGTGACACCCCCCCTCCATCTCCCCCCTGCGCGCGACGCCAACGGCCACCCGCCAACGGCCGCCTCGCCCCACGCGCCGGGCCCGCCGCCGGCACGAGCGCGGGAAACGGTGCCTCAGCGCCCGCCCCGCCCCCACCCTTCCCCACAGCGCCACCGCCTCCCGCGCGGGGGTGCGGGCGCGGGCACGGCGGGGGGGGGGCGCGGGCACGCGCTGGGGCGCGCGCAGGCGCCGCTGTGTGGCGCTCGGAGCGCCCCCTGCGGCGTGGGGCTTCTTCCCCTTCTTCTCCCCCTAATTATTCTGGTTGCTAATTAGCCGGCAGCGAAGGGAGGAGGCGAGAGCCGCCCGCTGGGGCTGGTGGAAGGGGAGCCCCTGAGGTGGAGCCACCCAGGTGATGGGTGCTAGAGGGAGAGGCTGCGCCTGGGCTCCTCGCCCTACAGCAAGGGCGAGCCTGTGGTGGTGACCCCAAAAGGAGGTCCAAGAGGAAGCCCACTGCCTCAGGTGGCCACGCAGCCGAGGCTCCTCCAGCCCCTCGCTATCGCCGAGAGCTCCCTCGCCGAGGCCTGGCTTTCATTAGCTGAGAAGTTATTTCATTAGTCGGGGAAAGTCTGTCAGCAGAAGCCTGTTCGAATTTCAGCACCCCAAAGAGTAATGCTCAGAAATAGCGGGGCCCGCTCCACGGTCTGTGCTTACCATCAACCCCGTAATTAAGAGGTCACGGGTAGATGCGTATCGCCGCTTGGGTTTCGAGAAGCAGCTCAGCCCGCCTCGAGGACGCGCCGTGCTCTGGCATAGTGCACGCAGTTCCAGATGAAATCTGTAGCCTGGGGAGCCGCCTGCCTCTGCTGTGCTAAAGCTCTCCCTCCAGCCTCCCTTCACCTTGACTTGGTGAGGCCAAGGCAGAGGGACGCAGGGGAGCAGCTCCCGCGGCTGGTACCACGTGCACTCGGTGTTTTACGAGCACCAGGATGTTGACAGTTTTGTGCTGTGACGGAAGTATTCTCCACGTGGATTTTAATAGGCGCTGTATTTGTTTCAGTCTCATACCTGTTTGTGGTTATGACTGTGATTAAATTTATGTCTGCAACCATTATACACCAAGCCCTGTTGCTAAACATTTTCTGAGTTATTTGGACACTCTACAAGCCTGTCGCTACTTATCTGCCTTGCCCACGTGGTGAATAGATGCCCGATGGCCACTGCAGTATGAACTGAGTCTGCTACTGTTTTCTTTAGCAGTGATACAGAGGAGGTGATGCCTCTCAGGAAAACACTGTGGGATCAATTGCGTATATGGGAAAGGGGCACAGGGGAACAGCGCCAGACTTGTAAGCTTAAATTCCGTTTTAACCTATTTCAGACAAAGCTAAATCTGTTGCTGAGGGTGTTTCCCAAGGCTTGGCCCTTGGCTTTTTTTTTTTTTTTTTTTTTTTCCATTTAGGTTTTGCCTCACTCTTGAAATGTTTTGTCTAAACCCTGAATTCTGACTATTCTTCACTGGTGGCAGGACTCTTATTTACATAATGTGACAACTGGGTGTAACCAGCTGAAGCTAGAGCCAGTTAAAGGACAGTTTCCCCACAGTGCCTCTCCTGAGAAGTTGCTACAAGATCACTACTTGCAGCAGGAGGGAGGAAGTTCCAAGGTTTGCTTGCTCCATGTAAGTCCTCTCAGATATAGCTGGTAGATGAGCAGAGAATCACAATTTCTTAGGTCTGGTGATAGCTCGGTGATGCTAATGCCACATTTTTGAAACATGCCAAAACCTTAGGATCTGCTGGAGTCTGGTTTTAATTTTGGCTTTTGCACAACATGCTGTTGGTACATGACTAAAGCCAGCCACTTGTCAGAGCAGCCATCTGGCCATAGATTTTTTTTGATCAGGACATGGCTTGACCTTGGTCCTGCCTTGCCCCCGTGGACTTTTCTGATGACCTGGGCTCTGACTTGACCCCAGCTGCCATCCCTGCACCAGCCCCAGCTCTTCTTGCTCAGGTAGTGTGGGGTGAGCCCTGCCCTTGCAGCTCGCTGTCCCATCTCCACAGCCCCAGCCCTTGTGGTTTCCGGACACTGGGCTGCTTCTGCTCCTTGCAGGGCAGCAATGAACTTCTGCTTTCCCTCCAGTGCAAAGGGTTCTCTATCCTAGCCTTCTCCTATGTGCTCTTTTGCATTTCAAAAGTAGTGCCTGTCCCAGAAACTGTAGCATGCTGGGGAGCTTCCTGGGAGGTACCCCAGACCTCTGCATGAGTGCAGGAGTTTACTAGCAGTTGTGGGATCTTAGAAAATATTGGGGTGGAGAGGGAAGGGTGGCACATGGCACAGAGCTTGCTCTGATTTCCTGGCAGGAGCAAAACTTTCCAGCTGAAGAGACATAAATAACAGCCAGAAGCTGTTGTTGAAGAAATGTAAATAACAGCCAGAAGCTTGACTCCCGTTCTGCAGTTGAGTAATACCAACAAGTATCTTCTACACATACAAGTAACTTAAGGTAGAATAGAGAAAAGGTAGACTATGGGGGCCTGCTGTGAAATGGGGTGGGTGCCCTGGTGCCAAAGGATACAGAGAAGGCAGTAACCGAATGCCTTCTTTGCTAAGGCCAGCCCTCAGGAAGCCCAGACCCTGGAGACAAGAGAGAAAGTCTGGAGAAAGGAAGACTTTCCCTCAGTTGAGGAGGATCAGGTTAGAGATCATCTATACAAACTTGACACCCACAAGTCCGTGGGCCCCGATGGGATGCACCCATGGGCGCAGAGGGAGCTGGCAGATGTTATTGCGAGGCCACTCCCCACCATCTTTGAACAGTCATAAAGAACAGGAGAGGTGCCTGAGGACTGGAAGAAAGCCAGTGTCACTCCATTCTTCTAAAAGGGCAAGAAGGAGGACCCGGGAACCCACAGGCCTGTCAGCCTCACCTCCATCCCTGGAAAGGTGATGGAACGGCTCATCCTGGAGGTCATCTCTAAGCATGTGGCAGAAAAGAAGGTGATGGGCAGTAGTCAGCATGGGTTCACCAAGGGGAAATCTGATAGCCTCCTGTGGTGGAATGACTGTCTGGGTAGATGAGGGGAGAGTGGTGGACGTTGTCTACCTGGACTTCAGCAAGTCTGTTACTGTCTCCCATAATATCCTCATAGGTAAGCTCAGGAGGTGGGTTAGATGAGTGGTCAGTGAGGTGGACTGAGAGATGGCTGGATGGCAGAGCTCAGAGGGCTGTGCTCAGTGGTGCAGTCTAGTTGGAGGCCTGTAGCTAGTGGTGTCCTCCAGGCATCTGTACTGGGTCCAGTCCTGTTCAACTTCATCATCAATGACCTGGCTGAAGAACAGAGCCCACCTTCAGCAAGTTTGCTGATGTCACAAAACCAGGAGGAGTGGCTGATACCCCAGAGGGCTGTGCTGCCATTCAGAGGGACCTGGACAGGCTGGACAGTTGGGAGGAGAGGAACCTCATGAAGTCCAACAAAGGCAAGTGCAGGATCCTGCACCTAGGGAGGAATAACCCCAAGCACCAGTACAGGCTGCGGCCTGACCTGCTGGAGAGCAGCTCTGTGGAGAGGGATCTGGGAGACCTGGCAGACAACAAATTAACCATGAGTTAGCAATGTGCCCTTGTGGACAAGAAGGCCAATGGTATCCTGGGTGCATTCAGAAGAGTGTTGCCAGCAGGTCAAGGGAGGTGATCCTGCCCCTCTGCTCAGCCCTGGTGAGTATTGTGTCCAGTTCTGGGCTCCCCAGTACAAGAGAGACATGGAGCTCCTGGAGAGAGTCCAGTGGAGGGCTACGAAGATGATTAGGGGACTGGAGCATCTCTCTTATGTGGAAAGGCTGAGAGAGCTGGACCTGTTTAGCCTGGAGAGGAGAAGACTGAGAGGAGATTTTATCAATGTATATAAATATGTTAAGGGAGGGTGTCAAGGTGATGAGGCCAGACTCTTTTCAGTGGTGCCCAGCGACAGGACAAGAGGCAGCGGGCACAAACTGAAACACAGGAAGGTACAGCTGAACATGAGGAAAAACTGCTTTACTGTGATGGTGATAGAGCACTGGAACAGATTGCTCAGAGAGGATGTGGAGATATTCCAGAGAGGCTGTGGAGATATGTCCTTCTCTGGAGATATTCAAAACCCGCCTGGATGCCATCCTGTGCAACGTGCTCGAGGTGACCCTGCTTGGCAGGGCGGTTGGACTAGATGATCTCCAGAGGTCCCCCAACCACTCAGTGACTTTGTGATGTTTATGCCACCACACACTCTAAGGAGTGACTAAGGTGAAAATCCAGTTCAGTAAGATGGTGGATTTGCCAAAACTTCCTTTGGGTGTAGTTCAACTGCGGGAGGGTGGGAGAGAAGCAAACCAGAAAGGCTTGGGCTCCCCACACCTGAAGTTTGCTTGCTACTTCTCCACATGAGGGCTATGTAGGAAGCTCAGGCCACGTTGGAGGGCTGGGGCACTCCGCAGGGGCGCAAGAATCTATCTGCCCAGATCAGTTTACAAGACTGGGTCATACAATACAAGCTCTTGGAGGCGAGGGCTGTGTTTATCTCCATACAGTGCTGATCACAATAGAACCCTATTTCTGTTTAGAGCTTCCAGATGCAATGCTAGTCAATGTCTATAATAAACAATAATATTAATAATAAGTATTAACATGCCAAGCTGCAAATCACTGACATAGTTTTCTAATATTGCTGGTTACTTTCCAGTATTGTCCTTCAGCCTCACCACAGTACATTGTATGCAAAAGAATTGAAACCCAATAATCAGCGTGTCAAGAGTTTGAAGGCGTGATCACATTTTTTTTTTCTTGTAAAATCCATCTATTGAAACTGACATCACAACAAGTGAGTTCATTGGTCTAATAAACCCGGTGTCCAGCATACACACACTGTTCTGCATACAAGGACATTAGTAATTAGGCTGGTAATGAGGCTGCTATTGCATGGAATAACTAGTATGAAAATGTTAAAAGTTAAGCATAATGGGAAAATGTAAACAGCAGACTTCAGATATGACATTTATTTTCACTCATGGGAAGACAGCTGTAAGAGAGACTTAAGCTATAATTTGTTTTCTCTGCTTTACTGAATCTCTATAAACAGCCTGCAATTTTGTTCTTCTGACCACAGTAACGTAGCTTTACATTTGAACAGAAATATAGCTTTAAATTTAGATTTTAATTTCATGTCTGATTGCAGACGTAGTAGAAACTTTACCTTAAAATAGCATTTCTTCTCTAGCCAGCTCCTTTTGTGCTACTGAAAGAAATAATAATGAGAAAGTATTCCAGCAGGAGGAGCTGGTTTAGAAGCAAATGGATTCCATGGCAACTCCTGACTCTACATGACACCTAATAACTAGCATTTATGTTGGAAATTGTCTGTGTTATCTTGCACCCCAGATCTAGTCGTCTTATAGGGTTTTCCCCTAATTTTAAAGAAAAAAAAAACTCTCACTTTTTTTTTTTCTCTTTAGATCCAAGAATTAGCATGAAGTGAGATGATTGTCTGCCTCAAATGTATGCTTAGGCAAGCTGTTTTCAACTGAATGTAATTCAGTTTTTTGAATTATTTCAGAGATGAAATATTTGCTGAGAAATATGTTGATCTGTTAAAGGGCAGAGTTGTATAGGATCAGAACACTAGAACCGTGTATTTTTTAACATCATGAGATATCCATATTCAACAGTTGGAAACACTCATAACACAAGAAGATCTTACCAAATCAGCCCAGTATCTTGGTTCCTTTGGTGCTGAGGGCACCAGGGGAATTTTGTAATGGGTAGCTGGAGAATAACCCAGCCCTATGTCTGCAGTCAGCCATTTGGTTGATTTATCATTTGAAGAACGTGGATTTGTATCCTCCTGTGCCGTGATCCAATCTAGTGTGTGTGTGGGGCTTGACAACTGTTGCTGTCAGTGTGGAATATTTGAACTCAGTATTTTATACCTAAATTAAATGATTGCTCTTAAACTGTCACATGGTAAAAAATCTTTGCCTACATTAGTTTCAGTAACACTACTTGAACAACAGAGCTGAACTGGAGACTTTTTTTGTCTTGTTTTCTCTAGACATTTCATGGCCTGGCTGGTTTCTCAGTCAGCTCTTGCCTAACTGGTTGCTTGAGGGCCTCCGATTGCAGAAGAGCATAGTCTAGGCTTGGGAAAAAAAATAAAATCTCCTGGGGTCAAATGAAAGCTGATTCATCCCTCTGCAGTATGAGTGAACAAATAGAGATAGTATGGCTGAAGAAAACTCCTGGTTTTGTGGTTGTCTAGGTGGAGCACAAGAGCAAATGAAGACAGTGATCTAATCTGCACGTGAAGGGTGGCCAAAATGAAAAATACAGAAAACTCTAGGCTTGCCTGGTCTTACTGCCAGGTGTTACTGGTAGCAAGTTACGTGTTGATACCTCTTGAAGACTGCAACCATCATTTAACTTTTCACCCAAGAGGAGTTCTTTTTCTTCGTGCCCGTACAAAGATATCTTTTGGTTATTATCTGTCACTTAAAATATGAAGTAATCTTGAACAAATAGACTTTACTGATGGGGTAAAAAATGTGAAAATGAGACTTGATTTAGCTAATCTCTTCCTGTAGTTCACAATTAGATGCTGGCATGGAGTTCCTTCCACAAACATAGTTGTGGCTAGTGCTTAGGATCAAAAAACTACTGTAAGAAGAGTTACAACAGATCACATAACAAAGGTGATGGAAAAGAAGGTTAGGTTACAAGCAGACTTTGGAACATAGTATGAAAATAAAGGCATAGAAATGGGATAGCCAATGGAACATACAGAAAGCTCTGGGGTAACAGTAGTAGTAAGAAAATAATTTTTTAAACTTGTTTAGGTGTATGTGTTTATTTTTGTCTAAAAGAGAAGAGAGGATGCACCACAGGAAAGAGAGGAGGGCATAAATGAAATAGAAGCAAAGCTAGACAGATTGGGAAATTGAAATGAAGATGAGTTGAAGGCTGAAACGGAAGAGTGAACATAATTATGGGAAAGGAAGGAGAATAAGGAAAACTAGATTTTTTTAAACAGGGAATTGATTTATCCTTATTCCTATATTTTATTACATTACTGCTTTTCATAGCCTGAAGTTTCATGGTTTGAAGAGGAGATGGCATAACAATGTATTGAGAGAAAGGAGCTGCACAAGGTTTCTTAAATGAAGAGATAAACAGCAGATAAAAGAATGAAATAATGATTGTGGACAAAGTTGTTGTTGTTGTTGCTGTTATTATTATTATTATTTAAGTGTAAGAAAAGGAGTAGTAGGACCTAATTTTCAAGGAGACTGTCTTCTCTAGTTATGCATAAACCTCACACTTATGCAGGGATCAGATTACAATGGGTAACCTCTTGTCTCTTCCAAAACATCAAAGTGACATTTCTCTTCTAATTGTTAGTTTTGGTGGGTTCCTGCCTTCATTCAGTAGTGACGGCACCAGTAACTACTGACTTAAATGGCTTGTTATGTTCAAGTAACCTGCTCATTTTGCTATAATATCTATGTATATTTATATATACATATGATACTGCAATGAATCTATTTATTCTTCTTTTCCTGAGAACTGTTGACATAGCTGACCATAGTTTATTAATGTCACATGGTAGACTTCCAAGTGTAAGGATGTGGAACAGTTTTTAATGTGGAGTACTTATTCTTATCATCCAGTTGGCATGACATAAGGTGAGACCTTCCTTAGAGCTCTTTCAGTGCGAGCTAAGGTAAGGTAAATATAGACGAGTAAAATCAAGAAAGGGGCATGTATAATTTATAAAATGAAGACTACATGCTAATTTAGGGAGACAGAAAAGATTTTTAAATAGCACGGGTCTCAACCCCAAGTGCACCCAGAGTGGACTTCAAGACATGAGTTGCAGGAATTCCCCTATGTGGTGGAAAATTAGATATCTCAAATTGAGACCGGATACCTGCATATGAAGAGGGAAACCTAGCACAAAGATGGAACATGGAAACATAGCTTACATTTGGCACCTTGCCTGAGACACCGGGAGAGGTGCTTGTCTATTTAGGATACATTGCTTGGAATCTTCCCCTGAAATGAGAGGCTCACTGTCTTTCAGAACAAGAGCTAGGACTCACTCTTTCTCTTTCAAAAATTAGTTGCGGTCCACTATCCCATCTGCCCCCACACAAAATTCCCCCCTTTAGGTCTTTCTTCCCCTTTCTGACCATGTTTTCCCCTAATGTGCCCTAATCACTACATAAATGGAGGCATGCTTCTGTTGAAGCTGTGCCATCATACAGAAATAATTTGATGTAATGAAAGCAGATGAGATTGTTTAATAAAAACAAGCAGGACTTTTGCCTCACAGCAGCCATATCTGCATGACTCAAAGCTCTCTCTCCTTGGAGATGGGATTCTTATTCTGTTTTTCCCATTAGAGGTATTTTTTTCATCTAATTTCATCCAATTAGCAATTTTTCATGGTCATGAGTTCTTAGTCTATTCCTGTAAAGTCAATGGTTCCTAAGAATTAAATAACTTTAGGATATGACCTACCCATCCAATTCAAGAAAATAAGATTTATCCCCGAATTAGAATTGTTATAAAATCTGCAGCTGTTAATCTTTGAGCCCTAGGTCTGAGTGAAGGCATAGATAATACTGATGCTACTGTCTGTTCACCAAATCCTTTGAAAGTAATAGCAGAAACTAAATTTGATCTGCTAATAATATACATTGAGAATGCATTTTATCCTCCGATTTTTGAAGCAAAGGGTAATGCATCATCAGAAAAGAAACTTCAGCTTATTTTTCATTTAATGTTGGAATTTTGTTCCAGGTTCTGTTTGTCTCCTTAGCAATACAAATATTTCCCAAATTTCCACTGATTTAAATAAATTAATCTATCTGTTTCCCAAGACTTTTAAACAAATATGTAGGCACTACATATTTTTTAAATGAAAAATAGTGTTGTGCATTCTAGACAGTGTTCTTTTGGTGAAATTGTTCATTTTTTGATTTGCTTTATGTTTACAAAGAACAGAATATTCTAGCAATTCATCTGGACCCTTTTTTTCTTTAAAAAACCTATTTCTTAAAGGTGCACTAAGACCACATTCCTTGAGGACCCTGGTCTTGAGAAAATTTTTGACAAGGTTCAGTGTAGTTGGTGAGGTGCATTTAAGTTTGCAATAGAAATTTAGGCTCCTGTTGCCAAAGCAGTGCATCAGAGCAACTCTCTGGGCAACTTCTCTTGCCATTGCTGATGAGTGATTCCCAATTTTTTTTTTTATTTTTTATTTTTGGTGGGACAAAGATTCCAGTATTAGAAGGTCTGGGCCACGGTGTTCTACAGAAAGCCTTTAATATTTTAAGTTTAGAAAAAATAAAAAATAAAAAAATGCACTGCCTAAATGCAAAGTTACTAGAATTTTGTCCCATTCTTCCAACTTCAAAACAATGAAGGAACAAGTACATATTTGACATATAATGTCTATGTTTGCTGTTGCTGTCTTGAGCAAGATAGAATAACTGGCGGTTTAAGTTCCAACAGCCTGAATCAAAGTCTGTTAAGTCAGCATACCAGGCCTGAACAAAACTCCCATACGCTCAGAGAGTACTTCTGGTCTCAGAGGACAGAGTAACCTTGATGCAGAGATTTTGGTTTCAACTACAAAAGGGAAAAGCTGTCATTGCACTGCCATTCTGTGACAATTTTCCAGGGACGTCCAGATTGTATCCAGGTGCCAAAGATGCTTCACAGATACCTGCTTTTCCATCCCCCCAAAAGATAAACAGAAAAGCACATCACACATCAACAAAATAAAAAATCATTACCTCCTGAGTTATATTGCAACTGTACAATCTTGCTTCATTCAGCTTTATAACCCAGTGTCATTTCTCCTGCTCTTAAGCACCTAAGGAGTTTGAATGTCATTGCTGTATGTCTCATTGCTTTATAAATGGACATATTTAATTCCAGGAGAGCGATAGCATTTCTTGGCTCTGTGGGGCTCGGCAAAGTGAATTCATTGATTAGCTCACTCTCTTTTTTCCATTACAACTACTTTCAGTCATCATTTGATTATGTTTTTCTTTTCTATTTTTTTAATAATTCAGCACAGCCTCTTGCCCAAATATATATTTTTAAAGACAACAAATTCATATATTCATTTAGAGTAATGGAATCTGGATAGCTTAGAGCTTAAATTAATTAACTTGACATATGCTTAGAACAGGTAAAAGCAAAGAATTTCATCCAGGCAGGTGGATGATTTTACTCTGAGCTGCCTTCTCCCCAAAGGTACACATTTGTTATCCTTATATGCAAGGATAAGGCTGGGAGATTTTTGTCAGTGTTTGCCTGCAGGACTCAGGTAAAAATGTTTGAGATGCACAAAGGCAGAACTTGTACTCAACCAGATGTGCATCCCATGTATGGATATGGCCTGAGACTAGTTTACCTTGGTTGGTTCTGAGAATTTCATTACGATGAAGAACTGAAAAATCTCCCCATCCCTCTTTTCCCAGATTAGCTCATTCCCTCTTTGAATCAAGTCTCTCAGAACTGAAATCTAAAATTAAACTGGCATTTGCCTTAATCACACAGCTAACTGTGCTTTAGATTTTGCACCTCTCTTGCTTGATACATTCTTGAGTAACATGGCCTCATATTTTGAGCACAGTGGGGCCTTTTGCAGTTATTTGGAGATCTCAGCATGCAGGAACCTAATCACGGACCAGGACTTCCTCTGTGCTACAGACGTGGCACTTAAGGGCTCCCACTTGGTCCAAGTGCAAAATGAGAGACCACAGCTCCCATAGGATGGGACAGGGCAGAGCCATGCAAAGAAGCAGCAGGACACTGGAGCTGGGGTAAACTCTTAGTCAAGCAAACTCTCTTGGTGGAGTTGAATTCTGTTTTATGTTGTGTTTTAGATAGAGCAAAATAGCCAAAAAACTTTGGGGACAAATCTTGGTTTGGCATGGGTGAGTGAAAGGGCCTGTTAATGGAGATGGCAGAATCCTCTCGGTCTTTCTTCCCAGCTGTCTCTTTAGTCATTGCAATCATTTGAGAAAATAAAATAAAGCTTAATTGCGGGATCTTTACAGCTACAAAGATGACAGTTTATTAGAACCTGATATCACTGTGGTACTACAATGAGTAATTAGTCCCTAATTAGTTGGATTTGCTGACAAATACATTATGGGAACTCACCATGTGTTATTGGCACCTGAAACAATTTAATCCTGTTAGCCAGAAGAAAGTATCACTGTCAAGTACATAAGCTTAATTTTCCTACATTAGCACTACATGTAGAAACTGAGTTATTTCCATTCCAAGGTTCAAACTTGCTCTGGTGTGAAGAATGCTGTTATCACATTCTTGTAGATTTAGAGCATGGTTTGATGGTGGTTTTTGACTCCTTTTCTACTGTTCTTCTTCCCTGTAATTAATATCATTAATATCATAGCCCTACAGCTACATGTACATGTCACGTTATCGGGAGCGTGATTTTTCAGAAATGCCCAATTTCACCATTGCTGTCATAACAGTTAGTGGGAATCTTGTTATTGGGACTGATGATGTTCAGCACAGATCACTTTTTCATCCTTCATTCCCGTTTTTCTAACACATCTTGCCAATGTCTTTCTTTATTGAGTTTCCTTATCCCCCCAAGTTCTCATTTCTATTCTAAAACCTAGATTAATGCTCCCTCCACTCTAAGTCACTCCCATGATATTTTTTCATTTCTATCTTTTTCTCTCACTTATGTGGCCTCTGTCACTGTACAGTGGGATCTCGCCAATTCTGCTCTGTATGGATCTCCTGCAAGGAGAGCTACAGGCCTTGTCTTTTGGGTGGACGTTATTATTCGGAGTCTTGGTAGGACAAGTCTAAGCTGAAGGAAAAAAGAAGCAACAAAGCCTAATGCGTAGTCTTAGGAAATATTTTAATTTATTTTTGAGGAGAGATTTGTAATGAATTAATTAGCATTATGTAGTTAGATAGGTAAATGGGTAATCTAGTCTTGAAATAAAGAAAATATGATTCAGCAAGTAAGACTGCAGGAGAGGATCATAGTTTCAAATGGGCAGATCAGAGAGGGTGATTGTGACTTTGTAGGAATAGAGTTGCAGAAGAAAGGCTTACTGACTTAGAGATAGCTATATTCAGATCACATTGATTCAGTATGGAGCTCATTAGAAGATCTGAGTACAAGACATATTGTAAACGTTTAATTGCAGTACGGTGTAATCACTGCATAGGAGCCTTTTCTACAGAACTTGTTTCTTCTGTCTAGATTGAATCCTCTGTAGGATTATTATTATTATTATTATTATTATTATTATTATTATTATTATTATTATTATTTACCCAGGGATTTATTTTGTGCAAACAGTAGAATTTGTTTCCAAAGTTCCCTTCATACGCCTTATACAAGCAGCTTAACCTCTCAGTGCTACTGGTCTGTGCCATTAATAGCAAATTTGGTTAGCTCGTTCCCCAGCTTTTGCAAAGCACTTCAGCAAAATGTGCGTCGAGATTTCTGCTGATGTAAATCTTGGCACGGTCTGCTGAAATACAGTGTGTGCTGAAAATACATGCCATTTTACAAGGTACTTTTTAAAAAGACAGGTGGGAATTAAATATAGATGACTGATAGACTAGCAACAGCCCTACTCACCTTTTTTTGTAGCTCACGTGTCTCTCTGGGCATTGTATGGCATCCAACCCTTTTTCAGAACATACTTCTTCTCATGAAACAGATTTTCCCCTTCTCATAAAATAGCTTGCACTCTGCTATGGAAGAGAGAATTTTGGACAGAATTTTGAACACGTTTGTTCTGACTTACAAATAGTGTGGGCTTCATTAGCTAACTAAGCTTGAATATGTAGATACCCATTGCCTGATACTGGTGTATCTGCATGGGGATAGCAGAAGTGACACAGCACCTGCAGAAGACTTGCAGTCTTCTGGAGAGGCAACTAGAACATCTGCAGTGGTTTTGAAATGCGTTAAATGCAGTTAAGCAACTGAATTGCTCACCTATAGTTAAACAAGTAATAAAGGCCCAATTTGGTTACCTAAATGTAGTTTCCTAGTGCTATTTCAGATGCTTCAGGTTACCTGAGACATCCGCAGAGAGTGACAGAAGCAGCAGCATCACGTTTCACCTCTGTTAGCCCTCCCCAGATGGCTTGCATGCTTCTGGAGCTGAATGTAGAAGCCAGCTGAGATACTGTATATTAAATGGCACTAGCTCTCTGCGTGTGAGCAGCTAAATCTCAGAATCACAGAATCACAGAATTGAAGGGGTTGGAAGGGACCTTGAAAGATCATTGAGTCCAACCCCCCTGCCAAAGCAGGTTCCTTAGAGCAGGTTGCCCAGGTAGGCGTCCAGACGGGCCTTGAGTATCTCCAGAGAAGGAGACTCCACAACCTCCCTGGGCAGCCTGTTCCAGTACTCCGTCACACTCACCGTGAAGAAATTCTTTCTCATGTTGGTGCGGAACTTCCTGTGCTCCATCTTGTGGCCATTACCCCTTGTCCTGTCCCCACAAACCACTGAAAAGAGGTTGGCCAAATTCTTCTGTCTCCCACACCTCAGGTATTTATACACATTGATGAGAGTCCCCTCTCAGTCTTCTTTTCTCCAGGCTGAACAGACCCAGGTCTCTCAGCCTTTCTTCATAGGGAAGATGCTCCAGGCCCCGTATCATCTTTCTGGCTCTCCGCTGGACTCTTTCCAGGAGATCCCTGTCTTTTTTGTACTGGGGAGCCCAGAACTGGACACAGTACTCCAAGCCCAATCAAGCCGAATGGTGTGCAATTTAGCTGGAAAAGGGGATACCTAAAATTAGGTGATGCTGTTTGAGTATCTATGTAGTTAAATGGACCCAAGGCCCCTAAGCCCCCAGCATAACGAATACGCTTAACAGAGTTCCAATGGAATCATTGGATTTTGGCAGGTTATTCAGCTCACTCTAAGCAGAAAACTCTAATCAGTCACCTGAGCATAAGCATCTAGTGTCATTTAGGACAACAGAGGGTGCCCAAGACATCCTCCTTGGACAAGTAGGATGCGTCTACATTAGCATTTTGGGACAGACTAGAAGCATATTTCTGCGCTGAATCCCTTAACAGCTCTGCTCCCACTGTGTCGATGCACACCATAAAGTGTTCTCAAGCATGGGAACAGGATTTATTTCAGCTGCTACTAATCCAGAAGATGCAATCCAGGAGCGTGGACTACACTGGAGCTGCATAGTTAATTTTCCTGAACAGGCAGATTGGGAACGCTGACCTCAGCACTGTTTCATTCCAGAGCTCTGCTTGCACTGATCTTCACTAATTGCTATGTGTACTTACCCCACGTAAGTAAGACTTAAAGGAACTGGAAGCCTTGTGGGTTTGTGATTTCAAAAGGGTTTAGACAGTGCAGGCAGCTGAATCCACCACATATCTCCTCTAACAGGAGCTTTAACACCTGTGGAGACTGTGCCTGTAGAGACACTTAAATGTAGGTATCTTATCCTGAGGAATCAGAATTGCCCAGCTTACATTTCTTTAAATACAGCCTGTTCAGTGAATGTTCAAGGGTTAGACTAGGCTCCAGGATGGAAGCTGATGACAGACTTCCTGAAGTTCCCTTCATGATGGTGGCCTCTAGGACCAAGCTAATAATGAGGAAGAGGAATTTTGGGTCAGCAGTCTAAAACCTTGAATTCATTGGAGTGAAATGAGGGCATCCAGAGATTCAATTTACAACAGAAGATAGACTGCAGTTTTGAAGATGGTTTCAGGTTTCATTCAGGACCTGGACTAGAACTGAAATCTTAAGTAAGGTTCTAAATAACAGGTTGCATTATAAAAGTTCCTTAAGAAGAGATGGGGAATGGTTGTATGTATCCAGACCTAAGGGCTAAGGGCTGCTGTAATGCCATCAGTACACCAGGTGAAAAGGGTGCAGTTGCATAGGAGGATTTAAAGAAGTAGAAACACAGATGCATGTGTGTTTGTTTTCTGTTGCTTTTTTCAGTTTTTGGAAGATGCATGATACCTAAGCGGCAGGCACTAACTGCAGCTGCTCCCTGAATGGAAAAAAAAAAAAAAAAAAAAAGCTTGCAAGCTCGACTGAGAAATTTAACATTAAAACTTTCTGTATGTGCTTATCTATCCATAATGGATACTTCAGAGGTATTTATCTCTATTTTTATTATTGTCTTTGATTTTCATACTTTTGTTAGACAGCTGTTCTCACTTTTCCCCATTAGATCACTGGATCAAACATTCTAACTGCTCCTTCTAAGCAGCTGTTTCAAATACATCATTTTTTTATTATTATTATTTTTTAAATCTTATTCATGGAAATAGCGATTCTTGGTCATAACAAGCCCAGTATGCATTATAGGCTTGGTGAAGAGTGACTGGAAAATTTCCCAGCAGAAAAGGACCTACAGGGTGCTGGAAGACCATGAGCCAGCAGTGTGTCCAGCTGGCCAAGAAGGCCAATGGCATCCTGGCCTACATTAGAAGTGGTGTGGCCAGCAGGGCTGGGGAAGTAATCGTCCCCGTGTACACAGCACTGGTGAGACCGCACCTCAAATATTGTGTTTGTTTTAGGGCCCCTCACTGCTTGAGCATGTGCAGAGGAGTGGCTGAGGGAACTGGGGTTGTTTAGTCTGCAGAAGAGGAGGCTCAGGGGAAACCTCATTGCTCTCTACAGGTACCTGAAAGGAGGTTGCAGCAAGGAGGCTATCGGTCTCTCTTCTCAAGTAACAAGTGATAGGATGCAAGGAAATGGTCTCAAGTTGTACCAGGGGAGGTTTAGGCTGGGCATTTGGGAGAATTTCTTCATGAAGAGGGTGGTCAAACATTGGAAAGGGATGCCCGGGGAAATGGTGGAGTCCCCATGCCTGGCGGTATTTGAGTGATGTGTGGACGTAGCCCTAAGGGATTTGGTTTAGTGATGGGACTCAGTAGGTCAGGTTGATGGTTGGACTTGGTGATCTTGAAGGGTTTTTCCAATCTAGATAATTCTGTGATTCTATAATTAAAATTTTATTTGCTTAAATTTATTCTATATTTCTTCAGACTTTGTCTTCAGGTGTCCAAGACTTTTGTGGAAAAAAAAAAAAAAAGAGCTTGTAATGTTATTCAGAGATTTCACCAAACTATTTCTAAAACTAATTATCATACCAGGAAATTAAATGCCATATTTCCAAACCAAAGTACAAATGGTACAAATGACATTGCAGAGTTTCTTTAATTGATTAATACAGAATACTGAAGCTATTGTCTGCTACTCTGCAGTTACTATTTTGTGACGTACATTTAGAAAGCAGCAAGAGCTAGTATCATCATGTTGGTATGCTGTGTGAGTGGCATAGCTCCTTTTCCTAATTAATTAAAATTGCTGAGGGACAATATATTGCTTCACCCAAGCATTTTCCCAAAGAAAGGACTTAATTTCTGTGACAATTTACTTGCAGATTAGAGAATACAATTCTCTTAAAAATGGGCGTAGGACCAAGTAAATGTGTGAATAACCAAATTTGTGCCTATAAATTTGAAAAAAATCTATGTGCTGAGTGACGCATATATATTATGTGTCCATATTATATTGGAAATAGTCCAAAAAGCAGAGAAAGCCAGAGTATCACCTATCAAGCTGATGATACAGTGACAACTTTTTCTATTAATGGTATTGTCCCATCTTCTTATGCAATAGTCAGCCTGCAATAATGAAAAAAAAAACATTTTTAACATTACCAGGTGATGTGATGAAGATCTGCGAAAACACTCAATTACCAAATTATTTATAAAACGTTTTTCACAATGTGGAAATACCAGGTGTATATGAACCAAATCAATTATTAACTATTGACCCTTTGAAATCAGCCAGCCTTCTATTTCCTGTAATATAGTGTTGCCAGCAGGTCAAGGTCAAGGGAGGTGATCCTTCCCCTCTCAGCACTGGCGAGGCCATCCCAGTGTGCTGTGTGCAATTCTGGGTTCCTCAGTACGAGATACATGGACATAAAGGAAAGAGTCCAACGTAGGGACATGAAGATGATGAAGAGAGTGGAGCACCTCTCCTATGAGGAAAGGCTGAGAGAGCTGGGGCTGCTTACTTTAGAGAGGAGAAGATTCAAGGGGAGCTTATCAAAGTATACCAATATCTGAAGGGAGGGTGCAAAGAGACGGCTCTTTTCAGTGGTGCCCAGTGCCAGGACAAGAGGCAGTGGGCACAAAAGGAAACACAGGAGACTGTCTTAACATCAGGGAACACTTGTGAGGGTGTTGTAAGCAATGGAAGGAACAGGTTGCTCAGAGAGGTTGTGGAATTTCCATCCCTGGAGATATTCAATAGCTGACTAGACATAGTCCTGGGCAAACAGCTCTAGGTGACCCTGCTATTATTTTCTGGGGGGAAGTTTCCAGGCTACACCTCTGCTGTATTCTTTGATCTGGTGAAATACAATGAGAATGATAGCAAAATGACTCTTCAGTGAGGTAATGTTTATCATCTAAATGCAAAGCTGAACAAGTTCAAATACTAATACTGAGTTTAAGATCTATCCCAATGAAGTTGCATGATGCTTTTGCAATATGTTGCTTTCAAGTACTTGCTCAGCTTCTGGAATCCTCTGAAGGTTGACAAAAAGACTAACCTCATGATGTGTAGGTAAGCAGTCTAATTACTGTACTATGCAAAAAGTAAATGCTGCTAGCTTCTCTCTTCAGACTTACGTCTTGTAGACATAAGCATCCGTGGTATCAACAGAGTTGGGACTCTCTTAGGGACTAGCTGCTGTCTGGCAGAACTCTTTCTTGCTCCCATTCTTTGGAGCCTAGCTCTCCCTTATTCACAGAATGTAGTTACCCACTCTAGCACTTAAACCTAGACCATGACACATGATTTTATTTGCATTACTTCTGCAACACCCAAGAAAAACCACTAAAGAAACTGTTACATATGTAATCTATATGTATGATGTATATGTATTATATGTAGAGAGTAAACTGTATGATCTATATAAATAACATAATTTCTATACTGGAACCATTTTTGACTGTTTAGCATGCCTTTATAACCAGACTTACTGCATACATAATTAGTATACATTTTTGAAAATTTTCTCTTAGATTATCACCTTTAAAATGTAGCATTGAGTAACAGGAGGATTTTGTTACTATATATCTCATATGTTTTACACTGAAAAAAAATTGAATGCAAAACATTTTTATGGACATTTTTATTAAACATGAAATATAACACATCCATCAATATTTTCAGCATTTCTTAGATCAACTTTTGTATTTTTCCCTATAAATTAAAAAAAAAAGTTGACTATTTAAACTACATTAATACATAGGCTACAGAGCGCTTTTCAAAATGAAGACTATAGCCCTAAGTTTGCGCAAATTACAGTATCTTTTATTTTGATGTGTCAAAATTGAATTACAGCAACTCTATCAGGAATAAAAGAGATCAATATGACTTCTGAAAGAAGAAAGATGCACCAAGAAAAAGACAAAACTTTACAAAGGATTAAGGCCACTGTGGCTAACTCTGTGTTACCAGAGTCAATACAGTAGTCACTTTCAATTTCCTAGTTGTCTTGAGGTTAGAAGTTGGTTCCACTAAGGCAAATGCATTTTTTGGATGTCCAGAATGACCAGATATGTTAGCAGAAAGACCAGTTCTTCTAAACTGACTTTTCAGACCACCTTAGCTTAAAGTCAGGTGACTCATAGCATCAGATACCTCTGTTGTGGCTTGTGCTGAGGTACCAGCTGGTATAATATTCAGGTAAATATCGTACTGTTGGTCCATGCCAAGGTAGCTGTCACTCATGAGATACAACGTGTAGATACACCTAAAATGTAAAAAGCAGAATCATTAGTTTGGAAATTAGGTCTCAGCCACTTGGAAGAGAGAATCATTAAGAGAACTTCATTTCTAAATTTGTCATACTTTCCAGGAGTCTCTGGAGTATAAAAAGCAACAGAGACAGTATTTCGATTTCTGACGTATCCAGTTCTCTTCAGGGCGATTAGTTCTTTTTTATCAACTTCTCCCAATATCAAAAACCATCCTTCATCTTTAACTTTGGGGAATCGAGGAGCCACTGCTTTACTGTCTTGCTTTCCCTGTTAGGGAAAAGAAACAGTTTAGTAAAAGTGGAAATCATTGTTCCAAAATACCATTCTTCCTTGAATGAAAAACCACAAAAACACACACATGATTTTTTACATAATACTATAATTTAGCCAGATGCAAATTAAAATATTTTTATTTCTTTCCAGATGAAGACTTATTTTCAAAATAAACAAACAGAGAAAAACAGTTCAAAGGGAAAAAAACACAACAGAATACAAGATATCATTCCATTTATTTTGTAAGCTATTTCAACTTGAATGGAAATACTGTTCCCTTTTTGTAATTTCATCTAATGTATCCCAAATGCTATTCTCAGCAGAAGGGTTAATTGTAAACCTTGTGTCTTTAAATAATACTAAACAATATTGTTTACGATTAATAGAAGGACAAAACAAACAAACAAACAAAAAGCACCTGAAATCTTTATTTCAGGTCGATATAGCAAAAAGAAAGATTATTTCAGTTATTCTTTAAGACAGTGACTTTACTGCTGAAAGCTGAAGATAAAATGATGTATACTCAATCAGCATTCACTCTGTGCTCTGTAGATGGAAAGGTTTTACTGAAGATTTATATGGAAGAAAAAAACACCACCAAAGCAATGAAGCTTCTGAAACAGTTTGATCCAGCTGTTTCATACAAAAGAGGGATCAAATTCGTGGAGATGTTTATAAAACAGTGATCACTGCATGAAATGCTTCTGCTCCCTCCTTCTTTCCAGTTGAAATCGAATGGCTTTTGGAGGAGCTCTGACCTTTTTTTCTTCCTACAGCTTTCCTTGAGGCTGAGGATGTGTTCCAAGTAGAAACATATTTATAGGTATGGGTTCTGGTATACAGTTTGGAGGTGCATGAGAATTTCATAGGGACACTTATAAACTGATTTGGGGAAGCAGGGTATGTAAGAATATGAGTGGTAAGAGTTTGGGTAGTGAAGTGAACATATCTACTGTTATTGCTTTATAGTACCCAAGCAAATTAACTTTATGAATTCCTGTTTTGTACAAAAAATAATGACAGATTTTTTTCATTGACTTTAACTGGTTTAGGATTTTACCTTTAGAGTCTATTTACTGTCCTACTGCACCCTGAAAAACCATCTGCTTCACTACTAACACAGAAAAGGTGTTTAAAGTGTTTACAATTTACATAATTCTTAAACCATAAAAATATTGTTATGCTGTGTAAAGCATAAATGGATTATTGGAAACTTGTGCAGCTGGGAAGGAAATAATAAATTTATCTACCTGATACCCCATCTGGGTTCTCTGCAGATTTATCTGGAGCACATATTCTTGATCAGCATGCAATTTGATCCATCTTTTGTCATCTCGTGTGTCTGCTGTCAGCAGAGGAACAGGCACTTCGTTCTGAGACTGAACTGGGTCATCCCAACAGCCCTTAATGCTCAGGCTAACATTTAGAATTGGCAAACGGGACAAGAAATTCCAAGCCTGTAGAAAAAACAGATCCCTGTGGATTACAAGACAATCTATACAATTCAGATGACTTCATAATAATAATTCAATGTGTGGTTGATATTCTTATTCTATATTAATAATAATTTATTAGGTATCGGAATATCATATTTAATAGTACAACTCTTCAAATCACAAGCATAAAATACTTTTTCTTAACCTCTTACTCTAATTTCTTCTAAGCAAATCAAACAAATGTGAAACTCTCAAGCACATTATACATGCCTCACTAAGATTACTGATGTCTGAACACGGGAAAAAATCCTTACCACTCCCGATTAAAGTATTTTTTTCCTATAAGCCACTTAAAAACTAGTATAATTAAGTTTTAAATTAAACTTCCTTAGCATAATCCATAAAGAACAAGTCACTGCAGTGCTAATTAGCAATGGGCAAACCTCAGAGAGTTCAGAGGATCAGTTCAGATAATTAACCAAAAGTTCAACTGCATATCCAAAGTTATCCTGACTTTTTTTTTAAGGTTTTCTTCCATCGATCTTCATGAACACTTCTTACAATCCTCCAGAGGAATCTTAAGTCTGTCATTTCTTGTGAACTGCAACAGGCCCTCAACTTTTATCTTTGCACAGAGAACCGTTGCTAGAGGCATACAATTTGTGTAGCTGAATGTGTGGCAATTCATGAAGCATCCTGAAAATGCAACCCTATGTATTTCTCGTTTGGGTCTCCATCAGACAAGCAAAAGCACATCTGAGAAGCTGTGACAAAAATGGAGGGAAGTAACACAGGCTTTCATTTAGTAAAAATCAGCATATTCACTTGATGAAATCTTTTAGGAAGAAGGAATAGCAAACTTTGCTGTGGAATGGTGGCTCGCTAGAGGTGAAAAAAATAGATGAGGTTGACACTGGAAGGAAAACGAATGAGAACAACCACCACCACCCTCTGCCCTGTCCTCCTTCCCTTCCATCCCCAAAACAAAGGAGGAATCTGCACTTCACTGATGTTTTCAAAAAACGTATGAAAAGCAAGGTAGAGGGCAGGAAGGAGAACAAGGGAAGAATATTGATCTTGGTAAGGTGCCAGCAGATGGCATCTTCTGGGAATGAAGAGAGTAGGCTTAGTCACATGGGCAATACTGGCATGGAACAGAAATGTTTTGTTTGGAAAAAGGCTAAAGTATTCGTACCTACATATTTTATGTATCGTTTAGACTGTCTTGTGTTTTAACAGAATCAGTTTTCATTTGGATTGTGCTTGATGCATCTTTGATTACTTTTTCAGAGCTGGAAGGTCTAGAGCCCTAGTAAAAGTTAATTTTGCTTTTTGGAGACACCATTACCAAGACTCATCCTTACAACAATGGTGTATGTTAATACACAATTAGGGATACAGCAGCCAGGGTGAGTACACCTAAGATTGCACTGCCATACTGTGGTTGTGCAGCTAGATGGATCAGCTTCCTAATCATTTTGGTGACTGAACTTAGATCAGCTTAAGGCTGATTGTGGAAGCCTATCCCGTAATCCTGTGAGCCCTCTAAATAAGCATGAACCTGAAAGAAGTGCTCCTGCCTCCTCCCCTGCTGGCACACGCATTCACTAGCCACTTGGCCACAGGCCATTTTGACTGTCAGTGAGAGGGCTGATGTGATCCCTCCTCCCCTTGTCCTCAGATGCTCCTTCCCACCTCCTCACTTGAACCATCCACAGCATTTGTGCAGCTGTGCAGCGAGCCAGGTCAGGAGAGGTGAAAATGGCACGGGGAGGGCAGAACTGCCCATTTCGGCTGCAGTGCAGACTTAGGTTGGATTAAAATGGCTGCATTACCATAGCCTGGCTGAAATAAATGAGAAAACTGATTTAGGCTAAAACTAATCTCTTTCTCTCTTCCCTCTTGTGTGTGCTGCATGAACAGCTGTGTCCGTTCAATGGAGAAGGTGAGGAGGGCCAGCTGTGAGCGCTCGCAGAGCTGCAGTGTAAAACAGGACACTGACGAATTGCATTCATGTTTGAATGCTTTAGCTTAGAAAAGATGGGAACACTGTAACAGAAAACAGAATATAACAGCCAGAGCGTTAAGGGAAAAGATAGCTTTCTTTCCGTCACAATTCTGAAAAGAAGGGGAAAAAAGGCAGCGCCTTGAAGGTGAAAAAACACCGAAGGCATTCTTAATGAATTAGTAGTTGCCAAGATTTTGCTACATTTAACACATAAGACCATAAAAAAAATCACCCCCAGCAGATCACACCGGATGAGACAACTTGTGTAGTTGCTGGCCTTAACTGGCAAATATTAGTTGCCTTAACTGGCAAATATTCTGTTTAATGTAAATTTTTTTTTTTTAGGATGAATCTTATTATAGGGACTTTGCAGACTTACTGTGTTAGATTCTCCATGCACCGAAGCAGTGCATTTGTTGCTGTTTTCAGAAGAGGCACTCTGATCTATACCAACCTGGTGACCACCCCTTTTGTTATACTTTGGATATCGTTTATCTAGTAAACTTTTATGCATGCTATCTTGCAGGATAAGGCCTGTTACGATTATGTAAGAACAAAGTTTAATTTCAGAAGTGGTTATTCTGTATTAACTCCTTTTGTGGCGTTACCTGTTGCTCTGTTGAAGACTCTGATTTGGTCCTGTTAATACCGTACAAGGCTACATATTTTATGTGTCAAAGGCTGTCATGTTCTCATGTAGCTTTTACAGTGCAAACAAAGCAAAGTAACTCTGAATAACATCTTAATCAGATAAGAAGGCAGTTGTAATACGTCATTCTCCAGGTCTTATGAAGAGAAAGTTAGTGCAGCTTGATCATTGATGCACCATTGACAACAGGCTGTCTTTTTATCATCCATGCAATTTCAATAAAATATAGTGATGCTTTTCTTATTGAGGGAAAAAATCAAGTAGTAGCAGACAAAAATGAAAAATATTACAGAAACACAGATACTTCCAGAGTAAAAGCAGGTAATACCAGAGCAGGGCTAATATTCTTTAAACGTTGGGATTTCTTTTTTGTCTTTCAATAATACAAATATCAGCTTAGTATTTTAAAAGGTGCCTAATTGCCTTAGAAACTGAAAATCATTGTTAAAAAGATACAGTTCAGAATGAATTACTGGAACAAACTTGAAGCTTAAAGCCAAAGATCAGAGTTACAGTCTAAATAGTTTTTGAATAGCTGTTGAATTTAAAGCCCAGATAACATTCAGTTATGTTTACGCTTGCAATATTTGGAAAATTAAGCTCAGGCTCCCACATTTAGGTATTGATGATTCTACTGTTGTTTCTTTTTTTTTTTTCCCTGTATAGGATGACATAAGCACATATTCACTCCTTTTAAATGTATCAATGCACCTAATGGGTGAATTTACATATACTATATATATATATCTTTATCTTTATATAACTTTATCTTTTATATATATATCTTTATTTCAAACCCATAGATTCAAAATATAATCACATTAGAAATTCTTCATGAACGTTTAATAACATCATTAACAATTTTGCCAATAAACTATCTCCACAGGACTTAGCTTAATATTCCAAATCCATGAGCAGCTTCAAGAGCTGCTATTTAAAAATTAATTACCAATCTGCTTAAAAGATATTTTCTTCTTTTGAAATGTGAAATTTCTTTCCTTTTCCTGTCTTCCCCAAGTTTATAAAGCTTAAACTGTTTTTACCATTTTTGTGCTAGTAACGGGTTTAAGATACAGGTTCAATATACTATGAGTGAGAAGTAAAATGTTTATAAGTAAAAGAATGTTTTAGGCATTTTTGTGGTGTAGTTACCACTTTATTTGACATTGTTCAGGTCTGATTCCAGGATGCTAGGTTTAAAGTCTGTAATTTTATATTTTTTCATTATAGAAACTATATCATAACGTACTTTCCTTTATTGAAGGTATTTTCTCTTGATTGGCCCCTGTTTAAGTGCACATTAAAAGACTTTACTTATGAAGGTACTCAACAGGCAGTCTCAATATAAATTTTAGTTCTATGCAAGCTATTATGACAGTTTTTTACTGGAAAAAAAGCCATAAAAATATAAAATGTTGGTATAAAGGTTTCACTTTTGCAATGACCTGAGTAACACAGTCATGGCTTTGCAATACCCAGTATGGCCATTCCCAACTCACAGAAATGAAATTTTCTCCTTATACAATGCTGAGGCATTATGTTTTTTTCCTCTTATATGCATCTATATTTACAAACATAGACATATAGAGGCATAGAGTCATTCACAGTGTGAATGCACACACCACATACACACAAGCTATTTTTGAGGAAACTGCTAAGACATTTCAATACCAGCCAAACATATTTATCTGAGGATTAATCTTCATCTATTGAATCAGACGAGAACACTGCCATGCATACAATTATTTAATTAGCAGCCAAATCCTCTGCCAGTCAGCAGCCGCTCCAGGCATACTGATGGGGCAGTAGATGCAAATCTCACAGTAGTACTGCTTTTTCTCATTACTACTGCAATTAGCACTTAAATTGATGCTTTAAACATACTAATTTCTGGAATAATTCAGGATTTGTATGTTACCTGGGATCGCCTCACTGCAGAGACGACACCAGATTGCTACGCAAATTGAAGCACTTTTGAGCCAAATAACCATCATCATATCAGACAGAGCCAATTTGCATTTGCTTTTAAAGATAACAGAATGGCAATTTATGCAAATAAATTAAGTAAGTTTACTTCTGAGTTCTCCCTGAACTAATTATAACAATGTTCTAATTTTTTATCACATCTAAAAGTTGGACTGAAATCAATGTGTATTATGTTAGAAATCTGTTGTTAAAGGAAGCCTTGTTTTGATGTCAATACATTTTCTTAATTCAGAATTTTGATGGTAATTTAGTTAGAAATGCAGATGTCTGTTATAGACATTTAAATACTTTTCTTCTTGTTTGCATACCAGTAAAAGGTTTAACTGAAGCTGAACAGTCAAACGCAGGACATATTGCTGTCCTTTTAAATATTCAAATAAAATCATGTGAAATATAGGTTTTGAAGTTTTCCTCTTTCATACATTTATTTGAAATCAATAGGATTATGATGTGATGAATACTATGGGATATAGCTGTCCTTTACTGGAAACTGCTTGAAAAAACAACTGAAAATAAGACTTGAGTGCAGCCTCAATATTTTGAGATAGTATTTTTTCTCTTTGCTGTTAAATGTGAAAATTTCATCTGCTTTTTCTGTTTCAAATAGAAAATGAGTGCTGGATCTTTTACCAAGGGTATTCTCAGAATATAAGGTGTCTGGCAGACCACTTCAGAAACCAGCTATGATGACATTTGCAATGCATGCATTCCTAGTGCATA
This sequence comes from Cygnus olor, assembly GCF_009769625.2. Taxonomy (NCBI): domain Eukaryota; kingdom Metazoa; phylum Chordata; class Aves; order Anseriformes; family Anatidae; genus Cygnus; species Cygnus olor. The sequence continues at coordinate 44,364,903 of NC_049171.1, forward strand.
GCCGGCTATGAAAAGGTGGATAACACTGAGCGGATTGTACAACCTAGACAAGCATCTTTAGAGCAAGGAGATGTGTTAATATCAGCCATAAACCAGACAATGTTACTGGTTAACAGAGAGTAAGAGAAAATAATATTGAGAAAACAAGGTTGAGAAGCACCTCTGTAAAGCCAGCAGTGCCTTTGAAATTAGAGCAATGAATGTGTTGCACTTTATACGAAACATCACATGCTATTGAGAGAGTACTTCTTTTCCCAACTACTCTTCCGTTCCAATCATACTGATAGTGACCATGTATAGAAAGTATTACCTGTGAAATATGTGCCGTTTGCAATTCACTGTCCACAATGGAAGCAAAAACATTCTCTTTTCCTTCACAGGCAGCCATTAGTTCAGGAAGACACTCGATAGGTCCTTGGTAACCTCCATGCACACTCTTCCTTTTTTCTTGGCTCCACTTCCTGATACAGACAGAAAAAACATGTCCAGGAAGGGAAAGCAAACATTTATTTTCAGTTGTTTTGGTGGTAAAACTTGACGCTAGTTTCAGTTATTAAATGCTGATCATTTATTTTTTGGCAGCACTAATTATTGCATCTATAGAGCTCAGCACTATCTATGATATTAAGATGGGCACAATGTATTTTTATAATGGATCAAAATAAAGAGGTAATTAATATACAGAGTTAGATTTGTTAGAACTTGGAACCCTTCCAGTGATCTCTTGTTCATTCGTCTGGTATCATGGCTCTCAAAATAATCTGTGTGGGTTAATTAATCAATGAATATTGAAAACAGAAACAAAACCTCCATTTGGGAAAGCGACACTGTGAAAGAATGAGTTTGCTTCTGTTACATTAATGAACATTCTTGGGCAGAACAATGACATTCAAACACTACCAGCAGCCAGGTGGAATGAAATTGCAAACCTGCAAATACATGGAATAGGTACATACCGAAAAAGGTAAAGGTGTTGTACTTCTATATTGGGCAAAGTAAGCAGGGAAGAGTCATGTATCCATCTACCCTGAACCACCATCTGCACCAAATTGGTTATATTCAAAGCAGTCACCAGCCAGCCATGATGTGCTGCAACATCCAGCATTGCCTAATCAAAGGAGACATATATAAAAAGAGAAAAAGCAAGTATAATTGTGTTCCTGGTTCATACAAGTAAGAACGTTCATTTAATGTTTAACATACGTGAATTTCTAGGCCTTCCATGGAGGAATCTAATGCAACTTCTACTGATGGCAGTAGGCACCTTTTGAATTAACCTTGAAAAAAGATGGATTACATCCTGCATCATCTACTGCTGCCCTTAAAAAGGTGAATAATTTACACCATGTTTTGGGGGTGGGAGCAGAGGTGGATCTTTTCCTTAAAAATAACTTCTTTTTTACATGATACTACTGAGAATGAAAAGAATAAATCTCAAAGTTCACTGGAAAGGAAGATGTTACAATTCACTGCTGTACTAGTTCATGTTTTGGCATAAGAGATTTACCAGATTTGTGTAATTATTCAAAAAATCCTTGGTCAATTTAAGAACGACAACATATTTACATTTGTTCCAAAATTAATACCAACATCACTTACCAGTAGCAGTTATTATTACTCCCATTTCAAACCTAAGGACTTCAAAAAGTATCTCATGAATGGGACTAGACGGAAACCTAAAATTTAGTGGAATGGGCATTTTCAGGTTTTGTTCAACACTGACACCTAACTTTAAATCTTGAAGAAAGATTACAAAACAGCTAATAGTTTACCTGGGTTGAGTAAGACCAGTCAGCAACAACACAGATTTCACTCTGCACTGTATACAGCTGACTGTTTAAATAATGAGGGATGTCTGGCTGTCACTTTGGCATCTCTGTTCTGAATCTGAAAGGCTTTCCCCAAGAACATAAAAAACCCAACAACCAACCAACCAAAAAAACCTGTCCAGATACACGTCATGCTTAAAAGTGTTAATGGTCATCCTGCCTTTCATGTCTTGTGAGTTCCTGTTCCATTTACATGTCTATGTTTTAGACAACACAAGTGAAAGCTATACTCTAAGTATCACTACCATAAAGAGCTACCTCTGCAAAATTTGTTATAGAGCATGCATTGTGAGTAGTCCTATTGACATGAAAAAAAAATCCTTCTTTTTTTTTTTTTTTTTTTCCCCTGAGACTGGAGTTGAATTGTATTTGGTTAGTCTGAAGGAGAATTTAAGAATTTGTCCAAAGGAGAAAGAACCAAGCATGAGCTTTTGGCTTCAATGTAATTTTTTTAATAGTGGATGCAGTTATTTGTATATATACTTTTCAACTTGTCTACAGTACATTAAAGCAATTAATATGATTTATGGGACTATTTCAGCTGGTGAAGAAATTTAAGCTATATGTTTGTTCTCTCTCTAATTTTCTTGTTTAATGCCACTGTAATCACAATAAAGTCTGCGTTTTCATATTACAGCACTCCAACTCAGTACAAAGTCACATATTTAAAAGTGGTTTGCCATGTAGAAAATTTGACTAAAACACTGGAAAATGTTTTTTCAAGAAAGCAAGAAAACAGTCTGGCATATTGAACAGTTCCCATGATTCTTTAAATACTATCTTCTTGATATTAGGAGAACTGTAGTTTGATTTTAGGACTAGGCTTAAGATGTTTCCATGGGTTTTTCTTTTCAAGACAACTTATATTGGTTGATACTTTCATAAACAGCACATAGCCTGCATAATTTTAACGTATTTTCCAGCCACCAGTGTAATGACGGGATGCTGTCTATGTAAGTCCTTACATTTAATCAAATGTTTTACAGACAAACAAAAGGCAGCATTTACTTAAGACAAACTAAACAGTGAAATCTTCTTTAAACAAAGGAGGTGTTTACACACGCAGAGCTATTTCAATTAAATTACACTGATTCTGGAGAAATGCTGAGTTTAAAGACACAAGTTAGTTTCAGTCATAGTCAGTCACACAGTTTATTTTAGCAGTTTACAATGCAATTTCAACAGGTTTTATTTCAGATCAGGGTGAAAAGATCACTGACACTTAGAAAAATATTTAAGGTGTTACCCTGAATTACACAAATGTTGTCTCATTTCTCGTGAGTTGTGGATAAAGTGCCTTTCAGCTAATAATAAACTAGATTTAACATGTCTTTTTTTCTTTTTTTTGAGGAACAGTCAAACAAACAAGTAGTTTGAGAAGTACCTCACAGCCCAATAGCAACTGTTTTCTGTCTTTTCACTTGGCTTGCCGAGGTGATTTCCAGGTATGATTATCTTAATCATTAGGAAATAAGATCATGTTTGAAATAACACTTGAAAGGAACAGCTTTATGGCCTACAGATGTATGCATTGGTTCACATCATTTTTAGTCAGATAAAGACAGAATTGTTCTCAGCATTTATCAGAGCGAATCTTGGCTTTTAAACTTAAGAGGATGGGTTATTCTTTACCTGCTTCCACATCTCGAAAGATACTGGAGCCTACACACACAGTACTGTCAGTGCCTCTCAGCCTGGTGCTCAGACAGTGTTTGCCTCCCTCCTATTTTACACTACTTGATTCTTTCTCTTTCCTTTCTGCTATTCTGGCATAACTCTTGAACCATCATGTTCCTCAATCATGAAACTGCTGTATGTCCGTTAATAATAATGCGTGCATAGTTATCCTGCCTTTTCCATGAACAGCAAGAAGAATATGGTAAGCTGTATTTTCAGTCAGCATAAAGCAGTGGTATTTTCATAAAACGCTTCTGAGGACAGATGTACAACATTGTTTTCATTCTTTTCTTTTCTTTTCTTTTCTTTTCTTTTCTTTTCTTTTCTTTTCTTTTCTTTTCTTTTCTTTTCTTTTCTTTTCTTTTCTTTTCTTTTCTTTTCTTTTCTTTCTTCTAAATCTATTCCCCTACTCTCACCCTTTTAGCAGAGGCTTGAAAAGGGGAAAAGGAAGAGAGAAGACGTAAGAGAAAGATAAATCTAAAACAAGCTATACACTGAAATTAACTGGAGGATCCTTTCACATAGAAAATCTCCTAGAAATTGATAGAGGCCTGCAGATAGATATCCCGTAGGGAGTAAGGAAAGCCTGTGTGTGTGAGACTCTGTGTTCCACATTGTTATAATGAATCCACACGGCAAATCCTCTTTTCCTCCTTATTTTCTGCTTCTTCACCCATACAATTTATTCACAGCATCTCTATCTGGATGTGAAATCCAAGACAGTGACATTGTGAAAAAGTCAGAACAATGGTAAAGTTGGCTTGTTTCATCTGCTGCCTTGGAAACCTTGCTTCATTTTCTCCTAAGTGTAAAACACACAGATGCTTGATACTCAAATTGTTATTGAAATTCCTATAAATACTCATAGTAACAAATTGAGCCATTTTCCTCCAAATTAGCACAACTATAAAAAGAAAAAAATGTAAAAGAAAAATTAATAATTACTTAATATTTGTCATCTGACGAACAATATTTATTCTCTCCAGTTGCTGCTTGTTTTTATTGTTGTTGTTTTTCTAGCAATTTGTTGCTTCTTAACTTTAACTCTTATTTTGCAAAGGTAAGTAATTTCTAAATATTTAGCAGCTGATAGGATTGGAACAGATTAAGAATATCATTCTAAACTGAAAATGGCACAAGTTGTTCATCTACCTATTTAGCCTCAGAATTTCTTGCCAACACAAGATAATTTCATCAGAGAGAAACATTTAAAAGAGGAGAGAGAAGAGGACAGTGAGTGCAAAAGTGAAACACGATAAAACTATAAAGATGCTTTTACTTACAGAAAACAAACAACTATATATTTTAGTAAACTAAAAATTAAAAAAAAAGCCTGATGTCCACTGCTTTTTAACCTAAAGTGGAAATGAGGGGGGTAAATAGATGGAGTCAAGGGAAATATTGTTTGTTATAATGAAAAATGCTTACCATCATCTTATTTGGGCTTCTTCCTACACTCAGGAGAATAAAACCAGAGGCATACAGTGAGATGGGTTTTGATGAAAGAATCAGGTTTTAGCTATTAAGCCTTTCCAGTGTCATGCTCTGACAACCATGAAGTAATAACAGCAATTACTAAATGTGTCCTTTAGCATTTTAGCCATCATTACCAAAAATAATTTGACTTGTACAACAAGTCAACAAGGGAAGCAACTTGCTGTAAACTATGGCAGGGGTAGGGCAGAAACAATGCTTGATAAATGAATGACGTAGCTTATTAGGTATGGCAAAAAATTTCATTTTGATGATATTCAGAACTGAATGTCAAAATGTTTGGATCAAAATCTCTTGCTATTTCTTTCTTCATAGTGGAGGAGTGTTAGTACCAAACCCTCCGTATCTATTACCAATTTTCCATCAACTCATTTTTGGGAGCAATGTTCGGTTAAACTACTGAACTATTTAAAATGATCAAATTGTACCTCTCTGGTCTAGAATGAATCTGAATGTTTTTACTGATGCTTGGAATTTGAATGGTGTTATCTTGAGGAAAAGCAAAGATGGAGGCAGGATGTAGGAGGTGAATGTATGGCATGGAAATGATAGTAAAAAGTGCCTTTTCTCTGTTGTTTTTAAGCGCTCTGAGTATGTGTTCAAGATAACAGATACTAAATTGTACTCACTTAGGACATTTGTCTAGCAACAGAAATATCCTGATTACAAATCTTTTATTTCAGAAGCTTTATGCAAACACTTTTTTTTTTCTTTACAAAAACACTGTTTTTGGTATTACTTTCGCATCCTTCATTTGAAAGACAGACATTCTGGATCACTCTTGTATGACCGGGTGGGTGGCAGGGGACCAGAGACTGTACAACCAGTAGAGCTTCTGATCTACTCAAATGACTTAAATAGCTTTTTCCTTTAAGGTAAGTTATTGAAATGTTAAAATAAAACAATGTGCATCTTAACAGAGATCGTATACTCAGTGAACTATTCTTCTTTATTATTCTGTTTGAACTCACCTGTTTTATATAGCTCGGAATATATTAAGCATTCTATTTAAATATTGTAAATATAAATGTAAACATTGAATATATAAATATTGATATTTTTGGCTACATTATGTTAAGGAAAGTGGCAATGAAGCCAAATGAACAATGAGAACAGCTCTGGATAAAGAGGCTAGCTAAGTAGACTAAGGTAACTTGTGGCTGAGAATCACATCTGTGATTACTCAGCTAAAAGTAAACTGCCTACAGTGATGCCATTGGTGGTATTGCTTTGGTGGGTGGGAGCTGAAACTTCAGGAGTACCTAGGGTGAGTTACATGGCTCAAATTTTCCCACTCTTTAAAGATTCATTTTACTTTTTGTATCAGTGCATCATAGACTACAGTCCTTTCTTCGGTGCCTTCATTTGCGAAATTGAAGGTTTCTACACTACTCTGTACAGTGCTGCAGGCAGAACCACATTCACCTTAGACTTGAAACATTACATTACACACATTACATTAGACTTTATGTAAAATAAATCCAACACATCCTCACACAAACAAATACAAATCTTATTCTGCGCTACAAATCTTATTCTGCAGCGATGCTTTGAGGAAGCAAACAGATATATAAAAGAAATAAATTTTGTGAGACTAAAATACTTCAAATTTATTGCACAATTAAGTTAAAAAAGAGAGTTAAGGCTAGTTGGATTTTATGCTTAGTTTTGTACCCAAATTTTTTGTGTATAGTATTCTAATATCAAATAATGAAAATATCTCCACCCTTGCCTACCGTATATGTCAATATAAGTTCTGTTGTCTAGGACTAGGCTTCACGGGTTTAAATCCATACACTTAAATCATTAAATTTAAATCAAGCATTAGAATTGTGCCTAATTAAAACTGTTCAAGATTACAGTTTATATGACAAATATTTCTACATTTTAATAAATTAAAAGATGTTCCCATTTTACCCATTTTCCTGAAAACTGTTAATATGGAATAATATAAATCTGTTTTTTTGCACACGCTTCAAACCTAAGAAGCCTTCCAATATGTGGTATTATGTTATAATCCCCATGTGACTTGAGATCATACTAATACAAGTAACATTTTTCCAGATGTTAAAGCATGCCATGTATTATAAATTTCATGGTTTTATATAAATCAAGATTACGATGCTTCAGTTATATACCCTAGAAACAACAACTGAAGACTTTAAAAGTTTATTTGAAGAAGTCTTACAGAGTATCTTAAGGTCACTACCTTTTGTATGTTACATATTTGCAGAACAGGTCAGAGTTCTAGTCAAAAATTACCTTTTAGAAATGTATTAAATAGGAGGGGTTCTTTCAAATCAATATCAAAATCATTCAGCTGTACAATTTTAGCTTACAGAAAAAAAAAAAAAGAAGTACACTCTATGAGAGAGATAGTGAATAAGATGTAATTAATCCTAATTGGGCACTCTTTTTATACTGCCCTCTGCATTCTTCCTCCATTTTTTTTAAAGCATATTCAGCTATGTCTTCCTCTGCTACCCACTATGAGAGACTGATTCTTCGTTCTCCCATCAACATAAAGGTCTCACTGATGAATGTAAATTACGACCTTCCTAGCTGCTTTGTAAGATTACTATCCCTGTATTCATCCTTTGGCCTCCATAGTAACATTATTAGTACGATCAGAACCACGAAAAGGACGAATCACTTACTGTCTACATTTAGTGGAGTGCAACCCTTCGTCTCTTACTGATTTTTTTTTTTTATAGTATTACGGAAATAAAAGCAGCTATGGAATGTGATACTAGCAATATAAACTTGGTAGGGCATAACCCAACATGTTCAGAACTTGTTGAATCCCAGTGTACAATTTATTCTCAAATTACTAATTAATAAATTGATATTCTATACTAGGCTAGTGAACTGTAAATACAATAAAATGTTTTTGAGAAAAATCTCTTGGCGAGAAATCCCAGTTTCCTGAACCTAAGCAATGTCTTAAAGATGGCATTTGTTCCACAGCTAACACAAATCTACCAAACCTATTAAAAACATACAGTATGTTTCTGTATAAATTTGCCCTCTTTAACATTTAAAATCAGTTTCAAAATAGTAATGTAATATTTTGTCAATAATTAAAATTTTGTGAGTGCATTCACAAGAATCCTTTTCAACAGCAACAGTTATTCCCCGTAACTTTCTCCTGAACTTTTAGCCCCATAAGGTTAGCATTCAGGAAGCTCAGCTGCTGTCTAACAAACTTAATTAATCAAAAAGTCATTTCCGAGCTGTAACTACGAGTAAAAGTGCTTCAAGTGTGCTAGCAAGCCTACAAGTTAATCAAAATGCTAATGCAGTACAAATTAAAGTTGTGATTAACATTTCACAGTAGCTGCTTAAGTGAATTGATCACACAAATGGGTTAAGCATTACTCATTTCCTCCAGCCCCAACTGGGAAAAGGTTTGTCATGACGGGGGGGGTTATGTATAAGCAGCACCAAATCATCATTAAACTGTCACCAAGATGCTTCCATACAGCAGTTTGCAAATTATCCACAGTGAGCAAAATCCCCAACACCACGGCCACAAAGGTAACAACCCCCCCCCCCCCCCTTTCACCTCCCCAGACATACCTGTAGAATAAAAGCAGGCAGCAAGTGTTTCCACCTCAGCATTTCCTATGTCCAGGTACTATCACTACAATGCTATTTATTGCTGTCTATTACCTATAAATGAGCATTACTTACAGCATATACTCTTTAAGTTTTCTGATTATTCTGTTATTTTCACTCTCCTTATGTGGAGAATAATAGCAATCAACCATACAGGCTGCTAATAAAATTGCAGATATGGTACTATCACATACTACAGACACACAAAGAAAATGTGTAGTGGCTTTAGAGACTCTGGCCTCTGCTTGTAGTGTCCTTCACTTGGTTCTGCACTGTGAAGTTGATTTGATTGTCTTCCCTTCCTTCAGTTAAGCTGCCCATTTATTTATACTTACAAAAGCATCTATTAAACAAAGCAATTATGTCTTTGCCTGGGCACTTCTGGACAAATCTTGCATACGCAACAGCAAAATAGGCCATGCCTGTAACTCCCACCTTTCAGCAAGTAATTGGCATGCCTGTAATAACACAGCACAAGAGCTCAAAACATACCTTAAGATCTTTAAGAACTTCTCCATTTCCTCATAAGCAGGAAAACAAATGACCCAAGCTGTATGGGTCCCAAAGCCAGTAGTTCTTGTGGCTGTAATGAACTGAGGAGGTTCGGGGAGGATGGAAAGTCCAGAGCAGAGGGACATTCTCATTTGCATAGTCTGGGAACTGCAGCTCAGGCACCTGTGCTGTTTGCAGCTGTATGCAAGCTGTATGCATGCAATTATGGGCAGAAGGCAACTTCTGCCTGAGGAACAGTAGACAGAGCTCCCACCAGCAGCCATGAACAGCCTGCAGGTTACTAGCTTAAGCATTTAATCTGTAAACTAGCTCTTAAGACAGCTGAATTGCTCAGCATGTTTGTGCGATATTTGAAGCTTCTAAACATGTACAATGAAGATGATTCTCAGAATTGTAGCAAAAGATGCAATTGAAATGATCAGAAACAAATTTAACTATTTTGGAATGGGAAAAAGGGGTGCTATGCATATCATTGTCCAGCCAATATGGAAATGCAGTGCTTAACCTGAAAAAGCTTTATATTTCATTTCAAAATTAGATTCTTCAGAGGGATAACATGATTGGGAAAGGCAGGCCATCAGCAGCAGAGCCACGAGGGCCTCATTTCAGAGCCGTGCACATTTCCCATGCACACTATGCTTTATTGTGCGGTTCAGAGCCTGACTTCCTGCCCATCTTCTCTCAGTGCACAGGTACCCTACTGAGATGCATTTAACACATCCATGGGTAAACACTTCTTAAAGGTTAAGTCTGGGCTCCATGGCAGTTCTACTCCTGGCAATATTAAAATATTTTATCAACGATTATGCTAGAAGTGGAGGCTTGTGGCCAATCCCAATGCAAAGCCAGCAACTGTCACATTTATTTCATAGAAGAAACTGCCCTGAGTAAACTGAGACTGATGGTATTACTACCTCAATTATCCATTTCAATTAACGCAAATATAGGCGACAGCCTTAGAACACCAGAATAAGAACTGATCGCTGAATACACAGTCACAAAATACAAGGCTTCACAAAAGAAGTAAGAAAGAGATTAGATTTAGTCCATTTCACATACTCCTAAATCAGGTAGAGGAAAAAAGATGGGGTATTGTCTTTGCAGTAATAATTATATCTCTATAAAAATATTGGACAAACCATTTCATTAGATTTTTTTTTTTAAATGTTCTGCAAGAAGTGGAGAAATGTTTGAATTTGCTCAACTGCTGGAGTGCTCAGCACCATCCTACTGACACCTTTTTTTTTTCTGAGTGAAAAACAATGCAGATTGTGTGTGAGGCTTGAAGAGAATATGCAGGCAGCTGTAATTATATTAAAGGTAACAGGCAAATAAAAATTATGTCTTACCCCAAGATCACATACGAATTAATGCAAAGTTTTTGAGACATGGAAACCTTCTGTACTTTATCTATGGCAGCCTGTCAGTGATAACAAAAAAACTTGTTACTTTCTCATTCAAGGTTTTCAGTGTAGAGCAGGGACATTCCTCCCATCTGGTCAATGCCCCAGTGGTCGGACGTTCATTACAAAATTGAGTGTGGGAACAGTTCAGCATTCACCTTCCAGAAGGTTATATATCACTACTCCCGATATTTCTCCAGTAAAAGGAACGGTGAATTTCATCCTGGGTAAGTAGATACTAACCTTTATCTTGCTGTAACAAACTACATTTAAACATAACAAATTCTAACTATGGAAAAACTGTAACAGAATACATTTCTTCCATTTTGTATGGCAACAATTACATTCTTCTTTAGAGTCACCCTCCTGACTCCTCAAATCCTGTTAACGCTGTGGCAAAATCTGGCAAGATGCTCTTTTTGCTCCTAGTTGTGACATCACAGCTTATGGCTTCTCTCTTTCATCATGAGTATAGATCAACAGAATTCTAACATAAAAATAAAACAGAAATCTCAGCAAAAGTAATTTAAGAGTGGTTGCATGCATTTCCTATTAGAAGTGAAATCTTACCACAGCACATTAAAGAAAACTGTGAGAGCGCCTGTTTTGTTGCATTCATAGAAAGATTTTAGTAACATGAACATTATGTTCTTAGAAGGGCAGCAGAACTGACTACACAAAAGCAGCTGATCACTCTGTTGGTTTCTTATGGATTTTACAGTAACAAAAAAAGAGTCAAGAATTGCAATATATATATATAAATTTATATTAAACCAACCCTGCTCAAGAGTCCTACCCTAGAGGGAGAAGAAAGATGGAAGGGATTCCTACACAGGCCACTATAAAATCCTAAAAGTTTGTAATTTAAGAAGTTTATTTCTTTAGGCTATGAATAATTCTGTTTGTGTTATTACAGTGATCTTGTTTCAGTGCTTCATGTGTATACTGAGGAGGAGAGGGGTAAATTATAAAAGACAGTACTTTATGAATATTTAGAATTGCAATAATCCTGACATTTGTCTCACAGTTACGCAGAATATGTATGTGTAGGGCACATATGGATGTATGATATGGAGGCTTTGCCAGCAACTCACCAGTACATGTCATGTTCAGTTTAGCAATTAAATTGGAATGGCAGCTCATTCCTTATGTGGAACATGAAATAGTACAAATATAATTTCTAAATCTGGATGAAATCTCCTCATAGAAAAAGTGAAAGTTCTGAACAACTACTGCAGGCCAAATGACTTCACTGCATTTTGAAAATTTTAGCTGATGCATTTTCCTGATGATTTGAGGCAATCCATCAGCTACTTTTAGTTAGCTGATGCTGTTAACATAGTTTTCTGACTGACCACTAACACCATTCAGCCTAAAGTCACCGGTGAAGAAGGAGGGCCAGAGGATGCCGGTGGAGTTACACAACATGTGGGATGTGAAAAGCACCATTGGAGAGAAAGAAGATGTAGGTGAAGACAGCACAGAAGAGTGGAGACGTTTGTTTGCCTGTGGTGGAAAGAGACTTGCTTACCTGCAGTGGCTAGAGATGATAAATCTGCTCTGCAGAGGACCTGGGATAGAGACCCTCTGTATATACTGAGATACAACCATTTGTAAAAGCTCTTTGAAAGATCTTAGTTTCTTGGAAGAGAAACACAGCGCCTATACGGAAAGTCTATCTGTTGCTCACATACCAGCCAGCACAAACGACAGTTTATGTTTGGTTCACTACTGGAATATTAGCTATACAACCTTAATACCTAAAGTACTTTGTATGTAAATAAACAAAACTTCAACACAACTCAAAAAACAACTCCGTCTCTGCTGAATTTTACTTTTGGGGGCACGCGAGCGCGTGTTCACACACAAACACAGAACATCACCCACTGAATATGTTTATCAATGGATCCCTCTATGGTTCAGTTCCTTTTCTCACAACTAACATCTTTTTTTCCACCTCTGTTGACCCCGAGTTCATCAGCAGGTCAGTGCTAAGGAAAAAGGTAACAACCAGTATTGAAAGTGTAACCCTGTCTATTGCTTAGATTCTGGGAACTTTAACCTCCGTTTGGAAAGCGTGACTAATAAGATGGAACAAATATTCTCCCAAGAGATGTAAACCATGCGCCAACTTCAAAATACAAATGTGCTTGCATGTTTTTCTTTTTCTTTGAAAACAGGAACCTTTTTTTTTTTTTTTTTTTTTTTTTTAAGATGACTTAAGGCACTGTATGGAATGATATTCTGCATTTTACTTCAATTGAAAAGAACTGTTAAACGTTTTATGTTTTCTTCTGAGCGATTATGTTTCTGAAATACATATAAGACAATTAAAAATACATTGCTTAGTACTGCAGGATAAATATTGAGAAAGATAACTATCAAAAAGAATCTTTAATTTACTTTTTTCCCCCAAATTAGCCCCCCAAATGCTAATTTCACAAACATTTAAATGAACTTTAATTATTATCTATGAAACAAAGGTGAATTTTCTTACCTAAGTGACATTCTCTGTTAATAACTGTATATTATGAATAATAGCTGTTCATATATTCAAGCTTTCAGCAACATGATTTTATAGATTTGAAATCTTGGGAGTAGAATTGCATTCAAGCACTGCTGCTTGACAAATTTGAGACTGTAGCAGTAAAGTCTTATTCTGTTGATTTGCTTCTTACTTTTCTTTTTCTTAATTTTAATTTTGCCTGGTTCAATATTAGTATTATAAGCTCATAATTTTTGCTAGCATAAGGTTGAGACCCACCCTAATCATTGGACACCAAATTGTCAGTGGTATTTTTTCTGTCTAGAGCATTGATTAATTATCTCTCAGAGACTAATCTGTAAAACTGGTAGGCTTGACACAATGATGGCAGTTACCACACTGCCAACATCCTTCAAATAAGATGAGACTCATTCTTGTAGATGACATATAGATCACTGAAGATATTAAAATCTGAGCAAACAAAAACGTAGACGGAAAGAATTACTGTCCCTCTTTCACAGATATGGAACTGAGGAAGACCAAAAAGAACAGTTTGTTGAAGGTGTCTGATCTTCAAGAACCTGTGAATGAGTCCTTGTCCAGCTCTGCTATAGAGAATACTATTACTTCTCTCTGGCAGAAACAGAGGGTCAATCTGTTCTCTGTATCAGCTGGAGCTCAGCCTTCTTCCCACTCTTCAGATATTGCAGCATTCTATTGCAAAGTTAAATTGTTGTTTTAAAATTCTTTTGAGGCATGCAGCTATGCATGTGATTGCTTGTTACCAGTACTCTCCATGGTCAGTTTAGTTCCTGTGGGTTGAGATTTCTGTACAACTGTAAAAGTCACAAACCTCCAGATTGTCTTTAAAATCTGTGTTTAAAAACGTGATCTTTGACTCTGTGATAATTGGGAAATAGAAGACATGTCTTTTCACAAGCCAGAGAAAAACCCAGTATCTTGTCCCAAATTACATTTCAAAACGCATTTTACTTATGCTTGGCAGTGACTAGAATGCTTTTGGATGCTAGAAAAATAAATGTACCCATGGAAGACAGGTTCTTGGGGGGTCAGCATAAAAATCTGCAGGGAACAAATCCGTGCAGGAATGACTTATACTCAACATTCCACAATTCGGACGCAGAAAGCCATTGCATATGAAATAAGAGGAGAACCCAGTGGCAACAGATGCCTCCAAACAGCGCCAAAGTTTTTTACCTTAAGTTGGTTTACCTTCAGTTTTGTAAAGTGCGCATCTTCATGGGCATCTAGTTCCTCCCTAAACATAGTGATATTACACTGTGCAGTGCCAGTTCTCCACAAGACAATGAAAGAAATCTTTAGATTTTTATGTATTCAAAATATTGCAACATGCTAACAGTGAATATTAAAACAACAGCACTTAAATACTGAAATGAATTACTATACCTGACATATTCTAATCGCTTGGTCCAGCACTGTCTTTGTATCAGTTGCATAATCTGGACAAGGCAACATGGCATGACTGAAGTGGGCTTGCAGCAGGAGGTGTGTTTTTGTGTGTGAACTGTCAAATGAATGAGGATTCACTTCAATTGGAAGATGTTTTGCCAGTTCACTGTTCATCTGGTCTTCATTGTGTCTCACAGGTAGATCGGTGTACTCCTCAGCATTCTTAAAAAAAAAAGAAAAAAAGGATAAAATATACTTAAACATTGTAATTAGCTTCAAAATAATTGTTTTTCTTTTCTGAGACATTAAAAGTATATGCATTTAATTTACTACATCTAGATTTCATTGCTAAAATAGCATTTTAATATTAAGATAGCTTCTTATCAAAATCACGTTTATGGGAAGACAATAGCTAGTGAAATATTAAAAAATATTCACTCAATTACAGGGTTTTAAAAACTTTTCTATGTTGTTTTTACAACTAGAGAGGAAGAAAATAAAAGCAGTGAAATACACACACTCATTGGATGAACTCAGTATCTGAGATGACCTTCTACAGATATCCTACCCCAGTTGGCTCACAAAAACATAGTAAAGTTAGCTATAAAGAAGTCAAGAACTCACAATTTCATTTTTCAGGGTTTTTACTTAAAAACACTTTTTTTTTTTCCAATCAGAGATTGAAAAAAGATCTGTTTTTTATTTTAAATGAATTTTAAAATGTATTTTCATTATTTTGAGAGTCAATGTCCAAGTAACAGATGACCTGTGATCACAGCAAACAGCCAAATTGTTAAGTAGGTGCTGAAAACTATCCTCTGTGCTCCAGAATGGACTAATACCATTCACGTAAAAATGAAAACTGCCTAAGAACTTTCTCACTGTTGTGTAAAGGAAGTGCACACAAACAGGTAATCGATGTAGTTATTACCAGCAGCATCCTTGGGGCTGAGGGCAACAAGTATGACTGTCCAAGAAGCCAGAACAGAGATGCTCAGTCTCCTAAAGAGTGGAAGTCTCTCTCAGAGACTCAGATTGCCTCTGAAAGTAATATTCAACAGAAGCATCCTAAGAACTAGAACTTGGGCTGCAGAGTCTATTCTATGACATAATTCGTGATGTTTTCCTCCACAAAATCCTCTTGTACATGTATGCATACATATTCTTGATTAGAATGAGAATGATCTTTCTAAAATATAAGATTTGCAAGTAAAGTAAGAGTTTTATAATATGTGATATCTTTTCCATTTGTAATTTAAGAGAATATATTTCTTTTATCACAAAATTTTGGGTAGCCTGACGGGCTTCTGAACTATGGGTTTAGCAAAGAGACCATTAAATTAAAGCATTCAAGGTTTTATATTCCTCTTAACTTATAGATTCAATCTCCAATCAAACTTCCTGCAATGCCATAATAATTAAATATTTACCGAGAAACCAGTGCAGAGTAAGGTAAAGAAAAACTGTAAGTTTAGACCACCTAACAGAACTACCTAAATGAATTGCAAAGTACTGTATCCATTCATTAATGCCCTAACACAGAGAGGTTTTTTGGCACTTTCTAAAAAAAGAAAAGCTACATAGCTGTTTTTCACCCTCCTCCCCCCACCAAACTGACAGCACAAACATTTTCTATTTTGTTTAACTGCACAAAGAAACTACACCTAAAGGGTGATATAAATAGAAAAGAAAAGATAGATATTAGACAATTTACTATTTGGAAAGGAAACCAGAATGTCATTAATTTATTTCATATCTCAACTGCAGATTAGAAGTGAAGACTGTCTAAAGACAACTGCTGCTTAATCCGAGATGTCTCTGCTAGATCTCTTGTGAAAACTGTGGTCATTTATTCTCTGAACCTAAGGTCACAATCTTTTTAAGCCCTATAGAAGGTTGCATGTTTGCTTCACTCTTTTTATTTAACTTGCTTCTCCTTCAAAGATATTTTAAAGAATATTTACCAAGGAGATTTTTTACTTAGTTTTACTTTGCAGTTTAAAGTAGCAGAAAGAAGAAGGATCAGCCAAGTCACTGCAGACCAATTGGTACTCCTCAAAATGTGTTTTCACTAATTCTTTCCCAGCACATGTTTTATTTACCTCCAAAACACTCCCCTTATTTTAAACAACTTGCCTACTTAATTTCCTGTTTGTGATCACTGACTGTAAGTAAGTGAGGTTCATTTTCTTATCTGCATCATGTAGGTAATTAAAGGAAATTGAGAATGGGTAGTGAAGCTTTTATACAACTGAGAATGAAGCTGAATGGAGGGCACCGAGGTCAGCAGAGTCCATTATATTTTTATGTGAGAGGCCAGTATGTCTACCCTGTCCTTGTTTGCTTAGTGTAGGCTGGACAGACTACTAACTGCAAATCTGTTTCTCTGATTTGCCCAGCTGTCCTTGAATAAAGACATCTTCCATTGCAAAATGTTAAATGACAGTGATTGACAACTCTGTGATGAACTCTGCTCGTAACCCCCTGCTACTGTTTTCAGGTTGCACAAGAAAAGACAGAATAAAGAAACATCCTTTGTAATCACCTCAAATGGGACCTGCTGTTCACTCAATATTTTTTCATTTTAGTTTTCCTTTTCATTATGAATCTCAATCTGTTCTGCAAAGGCTGTAGGCTCAACTGTTCTGCACAATATAGACTATATATTACTTTAGTACACTGCCTCTGAATACTGTTCTTACTTCCATGGATGAGGAAACAGATCAAATTACGTATCAATCATTAATCATCATTCTAAAGTCAAGAAACTTACTACAAACTTTATAGTTAAACCACAAAGAGCTGCTGTGCATTTTTCACTTTCCCTTTTTCTTCCATTAATCGGGACTACTGAAGCCCATGTGCTAATAGCGTTTGCAAGCCCCTGCACAGTTAAGCATAACTTGTAGGGGGATACTGGGAGATAATCAGGAATTTTAGCTATGGTTCTGCAATCAAGCATTTGGCCATTGCGTCACATCTCTCTCTTTTCTACGGGAATTTCCCAATAATGTCTTCTTTTGGGCATTAGAGACCACCACATTGTTTTGAGGGTGTCAGAGTCATCTCAAACCTACACTTCATCCTGTATGTGATGCAGGGCCACATAGGAAACAGTGACTTGCTTTGCCAGTGAGAAACATCACACACACCTGCATACACTTGATAGTTTCATTTTACAAGGCCCAGGGGCTATTCTGATAATTGAATTCTGCTTCCTGCATAACCTCAGCCACAGAATCCTTAGAGTCCTGGCTGGATCATGCAACACCATGCTCCAAATATGCACCTTTTCATCACCCTTTATTTGAATTGTTCTAAAAGTAAACAACTAATTTTAAAATAAATGTTTTGCATTTTTGGGGGGCTACATTTTTTTTTTTTTTCAGATATTTGATATTTTTATTCCTTCTTCTTGGAGACTGAAGAGTCTATTCTCAAATTTCTCTTCC
This sequence comes from Cygnus olor, assembly GCF_009769625.2. Lineage (NCBI taxonomy): Eukaryota > Metazoa > Chordata > Aves > Anseriformes > Anatidae > Cygnus > Cygnus olor. The sequence goes on from NC_049171.1 coordinate 44,382,805, forward strand.
TCATGTTTGGGCTGTCATCATACCTTAGCTTTCTGTGACAGCTACATTCAGTTCTGAATTGCTCAGTGTCCCATATTCAGCTGATTATCAACACAATTACCAAAAAAATGAAGCAGAATGTTTATTTCCGATCAGCTTCCTAAGTGATCCAGACCTTAATGTGCTAGTGAGCTGGTGAGGCTTGTTTCAATGTTCATTTATAAAAATGTTTCTCTCTCTCGGCTTCAGATCTGAGTCTGCAAGGATATGCAATCAAATCACACCCTGATCCTCAGAATATATTCAAGTAACTATGAGGTATTTGAGGAGTCAGACTGAACTGAAATGCAAATAAGGTATCCAGTATGCTAAGTACTATGCTCCACAGTGCCCACAGGGCTAAAACCATCAGATTTTCTCTCTACTCACAAAATGTATAAGGTTGGCTGAAATTACTGATTTATAGTAAAAGCTGAACTCTAGACTTATATACCACATGTAAACCTTCTGAAATATTTTATACACCAAGTAACTACCTCTTCTCACCTGTCTATAAGATAGAAGAAGGTACTTGTTGAGAATAGACAGAAATGGGATCAAGGTGAGCAACTAAGCTTGAATATTTTAAGTTCAGTTCAGTCATGGGAACAGTAAAACTTATAAAGTTAATGAGTTCTAGACTTTAAAGAGCAGCTGATTAATTTGTAACAATGAGGGTCTAAACCAAACCAAAAATAGTTTCTCACATTCCAGGGCTGAACCAGTAGTCTTTCCTTTAGCGATGCTGTATTGGAAACTACCTTAGAATTGACCGACTTTATGTTCCTTTTCTTTATATTGATACAGTGAAGTCAAGCACACCATATTTTGAACTTTAAAAACCTGCTACATGTTTTGCTCTCTTTCAAGTTTCTGGTGCAAAGAGAGAAGACCAGTGAAAAATATTCTCAGAAAATTTGATAGCAAAATTAACAGTCACTAAGTGAAAGTGTTTAAAATCGGTGCCTGCAGTAAATTACTACTAGAAGTAATAAACAGAACAATAAAAAAAGAGAAAAGATGAGGACCATTTTTAGTTAATATAGTAAACGTATCATCTTTTTCTAATGGCTGTTCTGCACTTTATGCATTAAATTTTAGTTCTCTGCTATCAGAAGTTCAAAGGTAGGCCAATGTGCAATCATTTTTTTTCAAGTAAAAAAATGCAAACTGACCACATGCTTAAAAACTGTTTTTCAGCTCACCCCAAATCTAAAGTAGATTGACAAACAGAATTGGAGAAGTACTGGCTAGAATTATTGCTCTGAAAATTATATCTTTGTTAGTGATTCCACTATAAACTTCAATTTTAAGGAGTTTATAGGGTAGCCCATAAACATACATGCCTTTGTGTCAGTTTTATGGAACATAATTCAAACTTCCAAAGTTTAATTTTTTGTTTGTTTGCTTGTTATTTTACTCTTGTATTTAAAAGGCCTTGGACAATATCCCAGTTAAAGACAGTTACAAACATATATTACTAGTTATAGGTTTTGAGAACAAATATTATGCACATTTGCAAGATTCATATGATAGACAAACAGGAAAAAAAAATCTACCAGTTTAGAGTTGCTACATTACACAGTGATATTTAGACTGGAAGGCCTCTTTTAGACAGCAGACACTTGCACAAAGAAGTACTCTGAAGACAAACTTTGCAGAAGTGACATGCCAGATTTGCAGGGCAGCCTGGCCTGCTCTTTTAAGAAACAGGCAGGCTGACTTTTGTTGAGATCTTCAACAATGGCAAACATGATGCAAAAGGAGAAAACAAAAATTGGCAGGCAAGATTAGAGAAAATATATTTACTACATGATAGCGTAATTCATCACAGAGGCCACTTCTAAACATGCTACTTGCTTTCATATACCATATAACATCTCTCCCTGTCAGCTCCATGTGTATGTGGCAGTGCAATTGAACAGCGTCCAGCACGTCAGAGCCAACTCTGCAGTGCAGTCCCTTTCCCATGGGGGCCTTCCCACCCCTTCCCACCAGTGTCAGCTGCTGGCGGGGAGGAAAGGCAGACAGCAAACCCTTGTGCCAGCCCCTGTGCTGCAGGGCAGGCAGGAGTCAGGGTGGCCGCCCCTGGGCAGCAGCTGGCCCTGGCTGTGGAGAAGGGGCTCTCTCTCTGGCACTGGTGCCTCCCACTGGGGCTCTGCCTGCCTGAACTCCAGCCTGGGTAATAGCAAAATGCTCTTGCCACTTCTCCAGCACTTCGTTGGAGTACCTTCCACTCCCTACTTTTGGAAAAAAGACAGGAGGAAAACAAACAGATATGCATAGGAGAGCTACGGGATAAGAGTACCTTCTCAGTATCTTTTTGGAACAAATACTAACCTTTAACTATTTTACTTGTTTTTCCATTAATGGTTAATACATTCTTACAGAAAGAGATACGTGTCAACAACAAAAAAAGTATAGTATTCAAATTGTAAAGGTAACTCAATTAACTATGTAGGAGCAAAATACTGAGACTGGGGTATTCTGGACTCTGTCTCTAGTTTTAAGACTCACCAGGGAAGGCATTGGAAATTTCCAGCTAAGCATGAGAAATTGAAGAGATAAAGTTGTAAAACCCATCAAAATGCAATTATGTAAAAAAGCTAATCTAAGATTAAAATAATAATAATTTATAATTATGTTTCAGGATTTAAAATGGGCACATTTCAGTATTGGGATCTACAAACTTAGTTTATAAGAACATACAGGTTAAAAGTACTTACAATTCTTATAAAGTTCTCACATTACCGATCAGAGAAATTATATATAATTGTATCCTCAGATTTCTCACTTTAAACAGACAATTGTTTAATGTTTTCTGAAATAGTTGCATCTGACAAACACCACAAATTTTACAATTACAGAGATCATAAAAAGCACAAGCTAGGGCAATGAAACAGTTGAGTGATCACTTAAAAATACCCCGAACGGTTTAGATTTCACAAGTTTACCTCTTACTTAAAACATCCAAACTACAAACTACTGATGACATTCCTGATGACCAGAGGTCAGGAGTTTGAAAGACCTTTGCCACTGTGCACAGAGCAATAAGAGGTCAGCAATATTAGCTACCAGTAGCATGGAGTGACCTGGCAGACTGGGGAACTTCTAAAGTATGAAGTTAAATTACAGAGCTCTGCTTCAGCATGGAGCTGCTAAAAGAAAATGCAAGAGTGCTAATACATGTGCGAGAGAGGACTGTATGAAATAGCAATAATTTGACATGTAAAAAAGATTCTTAGCAAAGATTCTTAGCACTTCTGTAATAACTTGAAAGTCAATTTGTCTTTTTTTTTTGGTGAAATTTTCTAAGCGTATCAGAGAAGTCACGTTTCACTGTACAAGAAAATAAAGTAATAGATAATAAAATCATTGTAGTTGGTTTACCAAGTACTAAAATATATACTTACAGAATCATTTTGCTTCAGAATTATTTACTTTTTAAATTATGTACTTTACTATACCATATTAAAACAAGGAATGAATTCATGATTTTCAGGAAGCCTTAACTTTCACAATCCATATTTCATAAGTTTATGATCACAATCATAATTCAGTGCTACTTTTTTGGCAAATCCTAATAAAAAACATTCTTACAATACGTTCATTATTCCCCCAAATGTGAAGGTACTTTCATAGTATTAAGCCTGTGCATCGTTCATAAAGATGGCTTTATTTCACTCTCAGGTTTTTAAGTCACTAAGCCTGCAATGCTTGCACAATTCGAGAAAAAATAAATGCAAAAAGAAGAGTAAAGGAAGACAAAAATAAGAGCAAACATCTGAAACTGATATGGCATACACATTATTCACCTAGAATAAGCTACTTTGACCATAGCAAATAAATATAAATTGAATGGTACAAATTCCATTTATAAAGTGAATTATAGTGACGTGAGAGAATTATTACATTTTATCACTGGAAATGGTATATTTGAGATTTTCAGCTCTCCAAGATACCTGACTTTTCCTATTACTTTTCATGAGAATGCTATGAACCTGCACATTCTGAATGCATTATAATCACCATGTTTTTTTTATATCTCAATATCTAGATTGGACAGTGACCCACAATTTTCTTCCCTTGTAATCTCAAGTCATATTATGGGAAATATTTAAAAACCACTGGTTTTGGTCATATTGAAATTTCTGCAATAATACAGAAAAGCTTTTCAGTACATGAACTCAGTAACGTGCTAACAGAAAAATGGGAAAATCTCTCTGACTATACATTCAAAAGTGTGATTGTCATGAGAAATCTATTTCAGTTCCATTTGGACGTTTGTCCACATTTTGAAGCTGAGTTTGGCTCAATTAGCTGGCTCAAATGCTGATTGAGATGATGATAGCAATAAAAATTGTAATAGCAAATCTTGGCATGCAACTTTCCCTGGGAAAGCGTTCAGTCGTTTTCCATCTTCAGTTTTGATCCTCCATTGGGATCTTTCAGTGCAGAGCCCAGATCCAGGGAAGAAGTTAACAGACCTCTGCATTAAGTTAACGCAACTCCACATGGAGACAGGAATAAGCACTATTAATTCTCAATGTGAAATAGGGCCCGTACATACTGTATATGTTGATGGCAAGCTGTAAAAGCTCTGCGTGTTGAAAACCGGATTTCAGATCCGCTGACCTGTGGCAGCTCCCCTAGTGGGGAGCCACAAACACACACTGCTGCATTTTTCTACTGGATTAAATTCCGGATCTAGACTACTATGTGACCAGAGACAAAAGGGAATAAAAAGTTCACAAGCATGAATACCTGTCATCATGTGGTGAACTGACTAGTGGTCTCTGTTCAAGAGAGGCTCAGTCCCAGAATAATAGAAAAACAATGTGAACTGGCAGAAATATATGGGAAACTTGGAAGGTGCCTACATGCACAATGTCTTTTTTTGCAAGCCAGTGCTACTGGTCTCACTCTGAGCAGCAAAACTTTTAAATGAAAATAGTTTAACATAGTAAAAAAACACCCAACAACCAACAACTGTGAGAGGAAGTGACAGCTGCTACAAGTAAATTTTAATAAGGGTAGTTCCCTGCTGATAAAAACTGGCACATCTCCACTCATTTCAGTAGAACTATGTAGATTAACATTGCTTGAAAATCTAACCCAATGTTATGAAGAACTCAAGAGCTACAAGGTAATGCAGAGGTAGAAGAAGATAATTACAATGGTCTGGAAGAAGGGCTATCACTGAGTAAACAATTAGTAAAAGGAAAAATAATTGAAATCTATTAAACATTTAAGACAGTCTGCCATTATTTTGTTGTGCTTAACTTGAAAACATTCTACTAATAATGAATGACAGGAGTTTAGACAAACTGAGTAACATGTTAAAAATGGCCTTTAACCACATATGACATTAATGGAACATCCCTTTACCCGAATGGGACATACCATGCATTACTATGGCAGATGTAACTTATTTTGGATGGCCAGTTACAAATTTTCTGGATGATGTTCACTGCACACAGATTTACGAGAACACCGTAAACTCAGTTTTCTTACATATACCATATCTTTTCTACCTGTAAATACAAACATTCATCTAAACTACATTGTCAAAGCTGTATTTACAAAAAATATATGGAAAGACAACTGATGATTAGGAGAGTTGCACCTATTTTGCCTCTCGTGTAAAGTTTTGAGAACTTCTTTCAAAAGACAAAGAAAACAGAGATTTTCAGTACCAGATGTCTGGGAAGATCCCATTTGGATTTGAGCTACTTAAATTTGCAATCATGTATTTATACATCTAACAGAGCTTCTGTTTCCCCTAGAATCTGAAAATTAACTAGCTTTGTAGCATCTTCCTTGATCTGCCACCCGTGCCCTGAGGATTAGAGACTCCACCTGAGCTTGTTTTACAAGCATAACAGAAAAAATTAATCTCTGCTGGCAGCGATCCCACTGGGATACTGATGAATAATGATATCCCTCTCTTGCTGCCCTCTCAGTCCACTAGAAAAGCCACTCTAACCCAGCAACGTGGAAACCGCTGAAACCATTCCAGCTGTGGATTAGCAGGCAGTCAAGCATCCATCTGTTCTGTGTGAATCAAGAGAAAGCAAACATGCATTCTTATAGCTGAAGAAGTATTCAAATTAGCATCTTATATGACTGCATATAGTAAATACTAAGACAATCATATACAGAAGAAAAAAATAATCTATTATCTACACCTGATGTTTATATTCCCTTGCTGCCTTTAGGAAATGATAAAAGTTCAAATTAATCTCATTAGCCTACAGAATACTGTGCAATCAATAATTTAATATGTTTAAGATAAAATTTCTTAATATTGTATGCATCAGTTGTATTTACAAAATATTTTGTAAGTATACATGCATACATGCACTAAAGAGTGTAAGCAAATATGGTAGGATGCCTTCACCTTGACAGAAAAAAGATTTAAGAGACCTGTTGTGAGATGGATTTTAGCCATTTTATCACCCTCTAAGGTGAGAGGAATAGCTTTTAGATATTTTCTTTTTCTGAAAACTAGTAATCTGAATAATCTCTACTGGCTTGTGAAGTTTTTCCACTCGAAGACTAAAAGGAAAGGGAGTAGGAAGTTGGTGTGTGGGCAACCCAATCAAATTGGTGGCATGTGATTTGACTCTTAGATGAGAAATACAACAATGATCTACAACAATTTAAGAAAAGTTGTATTTAAGCATCATCCTAGGTAAAATTACTTGGAAATGTGCATAAAAAGTCTTCACTTTCAAAGTCTTCACTGCTGACAGGATAATAACTATACACCAGATTGGGAAACAGCAATGCATTTATAATATAACTTTTACTCACCCACAAAAGCATTAATTTTTTTTTTTGAAAGAATAACTGCAAAGGTGAAGAAAATCTGCAGCTGTTTGTTCTCTAAAGCAAGCTGACTATGCAGTACCAAATTTACGAATATGTATATTAACTTTTTGAAATGCTAACAAAAGTTTTGACATTTTAATAGCAAAAATACCTCTGCAATTTATTCTAGCATTGCAGGTAGCAAAAGCTACCCAAGTTACTGTGAAATAAAGTGACCGAAATAATACGAGACTGATTTCTTAAATGGTCATATGTAGTAATGTGTAACAGCAAGATTTAAACCAAAATTCAACCTTCTGAAGATAGCCAGGCTGCATAAAAAAAAAAAAAAAAAAGAAAAAAAAAGAATGAGACAAAGAATCTAAATGTAAATAAGGAAAATACAAGTGTCAGATACTTCATTAAGGACTGCTCAGTAACACTCTTATGTTCTTTTTTAAAGGAAAAAAAAACTACAATACTAAAGGCACAATATATACTGGATACCAATCTTGTATGATGTAATTGTTTCAGCCAAACCAATCCTTATCCCAAAGATTTCAGTTCCAGTGAGAGAACCAGCTACAAACTGACATCCTCTTTCTTAACAGTTTTACAAGTCAGTGCAGTAAGTTCTTTGCTGACAGAGAAAAACACTTGTGAGCCTTTAAACAGCAGTCAGTAAGGCTGAGTTAGTGTCACTAAGTGCACTGAATTTTGTGAAAACAAATGCATTAGCAATATAATTGTAAATAATTTAGAGTACAAGAGTGTAATTCTATCAAAAGCAAAGGCAGTAACTACAGACCAGTGAAGAAAAATGAATTACATGCTGCAACAAACTACATGCTGCAACCTAAATTTGTCTATCTTGCTTAAATTATAAATTGGGAAGGACAAAGTAGGCAGAACTCGTACTGACTGGCTAAAGGCACACTGAACTTGTCAGACTGCCTTTTGGAATACCTGGGACATGAGAACTCTGTCATTTACCAAAGCAGCATTGCATATTTTAAAGATGTTCAGCTTCGCCTCAATGAAGAGTTTTAGAACTTTAGCTTTGTTGCAAAAACCACAGACATTGCTTCTACAAACATACTGTATATTTGAAAATAGAGCCATATGACATGACTGCTTAAAACACAACAGTTTTCAGCTGTTTATATGAGTATTTGCAACGTATTGGCTGCATGTACACAACTATGCATAGGTTGAAATCTCACACAATGATGATGGCTACAATTCTAACCGTAAGTAATGGACTCCAATATTCAGTAGAAGACTCCTGTGCTTTAAAAAAAAAAAAAAGTGCAGTTGAATTGCCTGCAGTTTTAAGCAGTTAGCTAAACCTAGCTTGCTATTACCTCAACTTGTACAGTAGCATATATACATCAATGACAAGCATTTATTTGCCACAGATGGCAACCAATGTTCACATTTATGAGCACGAGACCAGCAGAGGACTACTACCATACGCTGGCAGATAAGCGCAACAACTTCCTGGAACATCAAAATAGTAAATAGGAGTGTTTCACTGCTATAATTGCAACTACAGCTCCTGATAAAGGAGTTTATTTCCCCATTTTTCTGACAAAAATAGTTACTAAAGCAAATGTTTGAAACAGGGTTATAGACTGAGCCTATTGGCTTCCACTACTGTATCTATACATACACTTTTACAAGTTTTTCCCTTCGATGCTGCACGTTTTGCTCAGTCAAATAATGACAGGACAAGGGGGAATGGTTTTAAATGAAAAGAGAGGAGATTTAGATTAGAGGTTAGGAGGAAATTCTTCACTCAAAGGGTGGTGAGGTACTGGCTCAGGTTGCCCAGAGAGGTTGTGGATGACCTGGAACCTGGACCTGGACCTTGAACCTGGAAGTGTTCAAGGCCAGGTTGGCTGGGGCCTTGGGCAACCTGGTCTGGTGGGAGGTATCCCTGCCTATGGCAGGGGGGTTGGAACTAAGTGATCTTTAAGGTCCCTGAGCCATTCCATGATAAGAAATTAAAAATACTACATTATTTCTAAAGTAACAGTTTTTGTCTTGTGGCCTACCTGGTGGGAAATGTATGTCAGAAACCTTTAAGTTCAACTTTAAAATAGGTTTTAATTAGACTGAATATTGATTCAGTTTTTCAAACTGGCAAATAATGACAGAAATCGAGTAAGAAGATTAGAGGAGAAAGAAAGGAGATTTGTTAATCAGAAAGTCATGTGTACTGGAGATAGGGCGGTTTTATATTTCCTGTTTTTTTTTTTTTTTTTTTTTTCTTGTTTTGAACATAATTCTTTCTTATTGATGCCATAAAAATGAAAGACTTATGCCATGTACAGTTGGCTGTTGGCAGTGGGCATTTTCATCCTGATTTACCAAATGATTGTGCTTTTCTGGGAAGGCAGGCAGCATATGATGCTTTCAAACTGAAAATCAAACAATCATTTGAAAAGAGAATAATAAGAAATTGTGGTACAATTCTGGTAAAAAATGACCATATTCAAGTACTACAATGACTATGCTCTAAACTGCTCCATCTACTGGGACAATAAAAAAAATCAAGACAAATTTAATGTGCCTAAGTATTATTTTTACTCTTTCTGCTAAGTATGAAATGTTTTGAATGTAGTAGCTATAGATAATGAAATTTAGATGGCATTAAAATTCACTACAGCATTTTGTTTTATTTTTATGAAAGCAAACACAATTTTCAAATTTAAACTATTTTACTTAATACACTGTGATACTTTCTAGATGTTCCTTGTGGGAACTGGAGCACAAGTGTTTTTAAATATTAAAACAGAGCATGTAAGCTGTATAAAAATTATCTGCATGATCCCATAAATGCCTATGTTTGGGATGAAATTTATGAAATGGAACAGTCCTAGATAGGGTTTTACTGTGAAGAAAAGATTTAATGGCTAGAAACAACTGTTTTCTCCAATTATCAGGGTTCACTAAAAGTACATGCAATGGGTGAAGCCCATTCCTATTTGTACTGTAGCCACAGCAGTCATGTTCATATTGTTGAGAATGCACAATATATGTGAAATCGCATATGTAAATTCTTTAAAAGTCAGAATATAACGTAATTGCCATTCATTTGGTATAAAGTTTGTGATGAAGTATTTCTATTCTTGACGATGAAATGCCGTATTTAAAAAGAATAACACAATGAATATAGTCTTACTGTTCTTTTATGCCTTGAGGAAAATCATAATGGCACCTTTATTTTCTTCTAAATTAAACACATATGTAAACTAGACAATGACTGAATTAGGAAGACTGATCTGATTGATTGTTTTTCCAAAAAGGCTTGTGGAACGGAAAAAGTTTTATATAGTATCTTAAAAAAACTCAAACGCACTGTCTCTGCTGTGGCTTGCAAAGTAAGTATTACACAAAGCAGTTCACATTAGTTTGCTCTTGGATAGTATTTTTGTAAGTGATTAATTTGTCATGGCATCTAACTGGGAACCTGTTGTAAAACATGGTTTATCACTGAGTCAAAAACCTTTGTGGCCCCTTCATGGGACACTGAACCAAGAGCTTAAAGACAGAATCCTATTTAAGAAGTAAAATTGTTTTAGACTGCAAGTGTAAATATTCACAAATATGCACGTTTTCCTGATTAGAAAGCAATACTCCAATGTTGACGAACAGAAGATAAAGCTATAGGTTAGGTGAGTTACCTAGAATCTCGCAGTACAAATACTTAACAGATTATGAAAGACAGATAAGGTGTTAATAACTTTACTCTTTTGTTATTTATGTATGTGGGATAGAAAGTGCCTATTTCATGAACTTCTTTCTTCCACCTTCCAAATCTGATATTTCGGCAATTCCAAATTTTCTGCTGAGTTTCACAATACTAACAGAAGCCACTGTAACAAGGCCATGTCAAACGTCAAATAAAAATATAGGAAAGAGGTATGTGGATACCTGACTATGAAGCTTTATAACATGGAAAAGAGGATACTTATGATACACTACAACACAAATACCATGCTGTTCCATCCCTAAGCAACCAGTTAGAGGGAAGATCACCTCTTATAGCTAGTTACATGAAAGATATAACAGTAGGCACAAGAATACAAACCAGTTCTTTTTTGCAGGTAGAATGCAAGAATAGAAAAAAGGAGCAACATGCAGACAAAATAAGCTCTGAAAGATGCTATCCTCTTCTCTGCGTGGTATGAACAATATGGTATTTGCTCAGTACATAGGAATACTAGTCAGATAATCAGATAAGTGTAGTAGAAAATCACCAAATTTATGAAGCTAGTGGATCTAGCCAACATAGGTCTGATCTATTACCAAGACAGACCTCATTTTCTCAAGATACAGCAAAACCACGTTTGATTTTAAAAAGACTTGTAATGACTGCTGCTTTAGTACAGAAAATGACAAAAATTACTCCAAAGTATCTCTCATTGTTTTTCACCTAGATCTTTGTTTTAATCTCTAAATTTTCAGAATAATAGGAGAGAGTCTTTAGGTACCCCAGGGAAATCCAGACTGCCAGTAATAATTCATTAACACTTTCTCTTCAATAATACTTAATTCAGGAAGCACGATAACTCAGCAATGATTAAGCTTATTTAGATTACTACTGCCTGAAGCACAGCTAGGGAAGTTTTAAAGAAAACTCTATGGAAAAGCATCAAGGATTTTCTCAGAAAAATTACAGGCCTACCAACACAAGTCAGTTACAAAAGTAATTGTATCTGAACTTTGACTGCTAGCTGCAAGCCCAAAACAGGTTAAACATCTCACACACAGATTTATTGAGAAAAGAAGGGAAAGCATGTGGGAATTGTAACCCACCTATTTTTATCACTTATTACTATATAGTTCTAAAATGTCTGTGGGGCTGTTCCCATGTGCCATGTTCCTGCTCATGCTACGGACAGATCAACCCCCAAACCATACTGAAAAAAATAATTGTTCGATCTTGCCAAGTGCTGGCAGATGACCAAATGAAAAGATAAAATAAAGACAGAGAAAAGAATGGATACTGAAGAAGATTATGAATTGTGTTGACTACTAGATGGAACAAATCCTGCTATCAAGTGACTTTTTTGAGACACCCATCAGCACTGCAAAGAGAACAACTTGAAACTACTTTTCCATACGAGTTGCAAAGATTCAGTCATAATTCTGGAAAATGATCCAGAATTCTGAACACTCTCATTAGTATTGCAGAATATCAACCTGAAACTCAAAATACCTTAATCACAGTCAGATTTAAAGCCATTAATATGATCACAAATTTCTGAATTCTTGAATACTATCTTAGTTTTTTCTTGGTTTTGTTTTAAATGAACTTTTGCTCCTTTTCAAGATGCACATTGACAATTCAGCAAAAACTTGTAAATATCATATTCCAAACCTATAACATTAGGATTTTCTTTGTTATGATTGTACACTTCTGCCTTCCTTATATACGTCAGACCAGTTGGTAAACGCCTAAAGGTTTACAAGATTATGAACAATGCCAACAACAAAAAAATAGACCCATATATCATATCTACAAAACCCTGCTGCATTTGAAAAAAGTTTCTGGACAGCTGTTTTTAAATAACATACATAGTCCAAAATTCAAACTTTTAAAACTGAATGATCATCAAAATAACCACAGTTATCATCAGGTTTTGCAATGATAAGAGGCCTTTTCCGCTAAAACTACAGCTTTCAGTTCCAGCATCATTAAGAGATTCTTCAAATTACTTTTTAAATATCCTGTTCCCTCAGGATTTTCACTTATACCTAATTAGACTACTTACCCCATGCCATGTAATTCCCTATTGCCAAAACTGCTAAATGCTTCAGTGAGAAGGAGGAGGGCACCAATGGAGCAAGGCAGATGTAATGTCATTGGTTAACAATAGAGGTGTGAAGCAACTGCCGTAATTATAAAACTCATTAATTCACAGTGTTTAGGGGAAAAAATACTTGGCAATAACTCTGCTGAAATGGCAATTCTTTTCAACACTACATCAGATTGAAAAAAAAAAAACAACTTTCAATTTACACCTTTAACAAGAAAGAATTGTAATTCCAGTAGTAATTATGAAAATCAACATCTGCATAAAAGTAAGGAAAAATGTCAGCTATAATGGCATCCAGCATTCATACATGCTTTTCATCTTTCAGATTGACACATTTGGCACATTTTGACCCCTAACTGATTTTACTTTTAGTCTCATTCCTCTTAAGACTGTAAATGGACAACTCATAAGATTATATGTCCAGCAAAAGAATGTAGAAAAAATTAATGAATGTTAAATTTTGCCATCACTGCCTAACACCTTAGGTTTTGTCTACAATAGAAGTATTTGACATTTTCCTTTGTCCTTCATGGATATAAGCTGTTTAGATAGATGAGGAGCACTGGCATAAGATGGACAGTACTAAGATCTGCTTATATCATTCATTTCCCTATGCTATTCTTTTTCTTAGGTAATGTCATGAAACATCATTCCATATCTGCTAATCCTATTCCCAAGCTTCCCTCTACAAATTTGTTTTATTTTTTTTTCTGAAGTTTCTAAGTGGAGAAAATTTTTAAGAGAGACAGCAGCTGGAGTATAGCTCTCTCACCTTCAGTACTGAATATTACATTATTTAACTTGTGTTCATTGTAGGCATTTCTTTGTTTAAGTTCAGTTATTTTACATACTGAATATTTAGGCCTCTTGATTGATTACCATTCTGAATTCAGCTGAATACACTGCATTTTATTTGTTAGAATTTACAATATTTTCTGAAAACAGAACAACAAATACTGCAGGGTCAGTGACAGCAACTCCTCTATTTAGATTGTCTACCACTTTCCATTATAAAAGATTACAGTGGCCTTTATTTCTGAGCTGTAACACTCTAAATGTTTGCAGCAGGCGATTTAAATTTGTCAGGAAGAAGGTCTTTGTACTAGAGAAGTGGCTTTCCTAGTGTCATAAAATGCTGATTAGGTTTTGTAGAAATGCAAACTATTGAATAACTATTTTTATTTTTCTGCTTGTATTTCTTGTCAGAGAAGTTTTGGCAGCATGTCAAAACAATAAATATACAAGTAACATACATAAATGGGACTCCTGATTTTAAGGTCAACACTTGGAAATTTGGATATTAAAGAATTTGGGCCACTTGTATATTATATATAATACAGCAGAGACTTTAATCATAAATGGGCAGAAATAAGTATTCCTGGATAGTATTTTGACACTTCTTCCTTTGAAATATACATACATAGAAGTGGAATTATACAATTTTGAAAGAGAAGATTTTGTAGACATAAAAGTGTAAACACTTAAAAATATGTAAAACTTGATTCTTTCATGATGACATAATGCTATCATGCTGCATTTTTTACCATATCTCTGGATTTGTACCCTAAAATGTTTTGCTTTGCATCCATTGCACTTCCCTACTAAACAGTCACTAGATGAACTGTATAAGCTGGCTTTGTTGCAGGTTAAGACCTCAGGGATTGTGAGGTGCCTGGGAGAAGGCAAGGAAGGCATTTTAGGAAATGGATCTTGCTTATTATGTCCCCCAACTTGTTAAAGCTGCTGTATCTTGCAGATTGTCCCAGTGCAAAGTGATGGCCCTGGTATAGATCTGGGAAGTTGACATGCAATTATTCCAGGATTTCAGTATTCTACCTAACTTAAAAAAATAGAAAATAAATAATCAGATTTGTGTAAATCCATAAGATTATAAAGGGACTTAAGAGAAACAGGCATACAGAATAATTTTGACATACTGATTCAATGAAGCACTTGAAACATCAAAAATGATTCAGTTGTATTTCCCAAAACAATGACAAAGAAAAAAGAAATTACAGAAGAATGGCTTTTTAAAAATATTTTGGGATTTTTTTCATATACTTATGTCTTTAAGAGTCATGAGTTACATATGTTTAAATTAAGAAAATATCACCACTTACTGTCAGAATTAAGAGCAATTCTTCAATATTACTTTCAGGTTTCAACTGGTCTTTGAACATCCCAATAGTTGGATGCTTCAAATAGTAATAGGAAGCAATGCGGCCGTATGTCAGAGGTTCGATGCTGCGATTATCCTGTTAGAAGGGGAATCAAACATACATGTTTCTTACATGGTTCAATATGCATGGCTCCTACAAAACTGTAAAATATTTTAAGACTACATGATAAAAGAGAAGAGCAAAAATAGTTTAACAACATAACTTAGCTGCCAACCTGATTAAACACAGTTTTCAACGTAAGTCTTACAAATAGCTCCAAAGACAAACTCAAGCACCTCAAATCAAGCATGTATCTTATTGCTCTCAACTTTTAGGAGCATGTATCTTACTGAATCTTGTAAGGCACAAATTGGTCTTACCTCCCCAATTTCAATACAGTAGGAACATTCCAAATCAAAGAGGGATTTCTCAACAAGGCTAGAGAGGTACTTATTCATAGTGTCATGGCTCACATCATCCAAGTTATAGTAACTAGAAGAATTGAAAACAGATGTATTACATGAATGCTTTTGATACACTGAAAATTTTAAACAACAACATCTTGTAGGAAAACTTACAAGGCTGCTATAATACACACACACACACACACTTGGAACAACAAATATCCACATTACAGAACTATTCCCTTACATAATCTAACATAGTTTATATAGTTTAAATAGTTTGTGTGAATAATCAAAACAATAGTAAGGAGCATGTGTATATGGAAATACGGTAATTTACCTGGCTATTAATAGAAAGGTTGATACAGACAGAAGTGGACTGGCTGCATTTTGTTAGCTGGAAAATGTTCCTGATTGCATAGGTATGCTGTCCTGATTACATAAGTATGAAAATGAATAAACAATACTAACATAAATAACAGTACTTTAACTTCATGAGAAAGGAAGAAAACCCACCAAGGACAGCAAATGTTCTTATATCCTGGAACTCTGAAAATTAAAAAACTAGGCGTATACTGACATCTCTTGAAAAAGTAACCTTACGCAAATCCAAATCTTAGTATCTGTTCTTATAATTCTGTCACATTTTATTCTCAAAATTAAAATTACTAGAAAGTATGGAATGGGGCATTTGCCAATGAACACTTCACGTGTTCTTTTTTAGGTGAAAGTGTTTGGGTAAACTGTATGTAGTAACATTGGTTCTTAGTTCTCTGTATTAAATAAAAATGTTTACAAAACTGTACCAAAACACTGTGTTATGCTAGCATACAAAAAATACACAGTGACTGAAGATTGCACTCCTTGATTGTAGAACTTAACCTGTATTATAAGATTCTTACACAAACTAACATAATTTCAGGGATACCTTTAATCTGAAAAACTACAGATAAAAATGTATTAAGATCTTCAGTACTATACTCAACAAAGGCACAAATTCAGAAAGTAACATTTAAGTTCAATGAAAAGTAAAGAAAAACTGAGCATGCTTAGAAAGTTTCAAAATTCTGAATTTATGCAGTGCAGGTAAATCATACAATTTCAATGGAGAATTGAAACAAACAAAAAAACAACCACCATGATTTATTGAATTATTAAAAAGCACAGTAAAAAAGGTTGTCCCCGCTCACTTAATTCTGTAAATTATTGTCACACAAATAGACTACTGAGACTGCTGCAATGATGAAAGATGCTCCTTTGTTCATACTGGCTGCTTTACTAAATGTCGTACTGTTTCAACTGTGTACTCAGCATCCCCACTGGAAACAATACCACGTGCTGCAAGGAAGAGAGATTATGTTCTTTCCGCGTTACTTTGTGCAGGTGTACAACAGGCTGCATCACAGTGTGCTGGGATTCATTTCATTTGATTTTACATAGCTACAGCAACACCTGAGTTAGTCTTTTCAACTCTCTTTACTGCCAATGGAGAGACAGATGCACTTAGATAATGCTATTCACCTCAGGTATTTTAGATTTCTGTTTTAAGATGAGGTGAAATACAATTACTGTCTGAAAAAGGGACTTTAGACAATCAGTTCAGTTGTTGGTGCTATATTTGGGGCAGATGAATCCCACTGTCTGATTTAAACTCTATTTCCTTCACTTTAATGATGCTGTTAGCAAATTTCAGAAGATGGAATTGTGTTAAGTACTGCAAGCACCCTTCTATGACTGTTCTATTAACATTATCTGAGATAAGCAATGCTATTTTCTTTATCTAATTTTTGAATGGCAGTAACATAACTGAAAAAAGCTGCATGCTAAGTAGCCATACAGTCATTTCCATTTTTTCCCTTGTTATTAATTGTAAATTATGGGGTCAGTTCTTTGAATGTTCACTTAAAATTGAGTAAATCATTCTATGATTCTATGAATTCTAGGATGATTCTATGAATTCAATTCTAGAATTGAGTAAATCACAGAATCATAAAGTTGGAGTAGAACACTGGTACCATGAAAAAAAAAAAGATTAAAAATCTGTTTGGATAGGAGGAAACAGACAGCTACATTAGATAACAACAAAGTATTTGGCAGTGGAGTGTTCAGCTCCATAGTATTTTATATTGGTTCACATTGAGATGATCTCAAATACTTAAAACATAACTGGTATCCAAAACAAAACAAAGTGAAGAAGTAATTATCTTGACTAAGAAGTTTTATATAGCAGACAGCCACACGTTGCCAGCCTTATGCAAAGAAAACTTACTTGCAGCGAAAGTACTCACTATTTTCAGCAACTTAATTTTCATTAAAGTCATGTAATTTACTGAAGTAACATAGTAATGACAGAAAATGGTTATCTGCAGCTTTTATCTGCCTGACATTTTAGCACCAAACACATTAGATTCTGTTTATTAGTAGAAATTACTTTGTATCATTTTGTTCACCTTCTGAAAATAATCCAAGCAAATTAACTACGTAAATTGTTTATGGATGTAAAAGGATTTTCTATTTTATACATCTAAACCACTAATGATTCGTTAGTGTTTTTAGTATTTAGTATTCTAAATTGAATGTAAGACTATTGAAATGACTCTAATTAAGGCACTTTGTTGTCACAGTATTCAGACTTCCACCATATCATTTCAGCACTACTATTTGCAGTACCACAATACTGATGATGAATGCTGATAAAACAAAGGAAGAGATATGGGCAATACAATGACATTATTTTGTTGAGGTTGTAGACAGGAATTCAGAAAGATTTTATCTTGTACTCTAATTTGGAGTATTTCACACTGAAGACTTAATCATAAAAGGCATTAAAATGCCTTTTAAAATTGTATGAATTTAACATTTGCTGGGTTTTGGTAAATTATTGTCAGAGGTGTAAATATCTAGCTGCCTAGTACAAATAAAACAATGAAAAAAATATCTTAAATTATTTGTATTCTTGAGTGATGTGGTACCAGTGTGTTTTAACTACTATCTGTAATAGGGTAAATATAATTTTGAGCACACTCACTGGAGCTTCTTGGTCACTCAGCACATTTTGCCCTAATAAAAAGCAGAGCCATTCATCTAGAAAGATGATGTTAAAATCATTAGCAAAAACAGAGGTATTATGACATTAGGCAGTATTTTGACTGTGCAGGCATAAAAACAAGTCGAATTTTGCATGTTGGTATGCTCCAAATATAAAAAACTGCATTGTATGTGAGTTCTACAATGAAGCTTTATTACCTAACTATTTAATTACAGATAAAGAATAAAAACAATGCAGTTTCATGCTCACTGCATTGAATCATCTAGTCATTATTTTCCTTTTGCTATAAACAGACAGCCTACCTTTTTATCAGCACACCATTTCATTTATTTCACAGTGAAGCCCAGTTTCACAATAATTGACTTGTCAGAAGCTCTAATTTATGAGGCTGGTCTCTGTAAGCCTTCTCCTATATTGGACTCAACCTGCACACAAGCAGGGTTGAATATTTACAATGCTGTTAACAGGTGCTGAGTTGTTTAATGATTCTAATAGCCAGAAGCGTACTGAGAAAGCCAGCGGGATCACAATTACAGGCTGTTTGAACACAACAATTACTCGTCCCCTGAGAGGTGTGAAAGTCAAAGGCAGTTTTATCCTAACAGCATCTAGCACATGGGCTAGGCAGGCTAACTTCCATTAGTAGTCCATTGGGAAAAAGCAATAACAAACCCCTAGGTATCATAAAAATTTACAAAGTATGTAAAATTTAAACAATCAAAAACTGAAGGAACTTTTTATTGGCTTTAAAATAATATATTTTAAATCCCAAACCTTGTAAAGCTTAGTAAGAGCAACAAACCCTGAAACATAAACTCATTTCTCTAATCTAAGGAAGTGTGGAATTTCATCAGCTGAGAAAGACAGAGAGACGTGCAGGAACATAAAATGTAGATGAAGTTACACAAAACATTTAGGATTTAATGTGAATGTTAGCAATCATTTCCTGTTTAGCTTATGTAAACCTGACCTGAGATCTCTCTGGGAAATTTTTCATCAGCCTTGAAATGGTCCTGCTATAACTGTCAATGCTGTGAAGTCATTTGTTACAGCACCATGTTTTTTATGTTCAGATTATACGGTAGTAATAGTGACACATAATGAAAATCGGTAGCAGAGTCATCCAAAAATATTAAAAGAAGAAACTTGCTAGCTGGAAGGCCTTTTGAAAACGCATGAAAAACAAATCTACAGTGTTCACTTGATTGCAAGAATGCTTTCGGAGATTTTGCTGTCCTGAAACCTGAATTTTATGAACAAGTACGGGACAAGCACAGATAGTCACCTTCATAAATATCTTTTACTGCAGTTATCAATTGTGTTTGCTTTCATAAACTTGCGGTCTTTGGTGGCTGCGACCTTCAAAATGGTACCATGCAAATGATATTGAGTATATGGCGCAACTGATGGACTTTGAAAGGCAGAGCCATGTGACAATGTACCAACTCACTTCTGTTGATAAGGCATCACTGACTGACTCTGCAGTCTGGGACTGGCTGGCTAAAATGCGCTACAGCATGCACAAATACTACAGCCAGTAATCTCTATCTGTATTTCACCTGTACACATTATTTTCTTGCATTCATATATTTGGTTATACCAGGTATGAGGAATACTTTGACAGATACCCTGATATCTTTAATCAGATTTTAGTATCTCCTTGTGATTAACTCTGGCATCAGGAAGCTATTTGCTACCATGTCAGTGCTTCTAAATAAAATATTTCCAGGAAAGTTTACCTTTTAAGAGGTATTTATAAGATGAGAAACCAGAGCTAACATGCACATGTAAAATTGTTTACATATTGATTGAGCATTTTTTTTTCTAGGATACATCCCAACAGATAATTTGCCCAGTAAAATAGTATCCAAGAGAAAGAAGACAATTGCATGAATTCACTTTCTGAATGGGGAGATGCAGGGTCTTGAGCCTTGTGTTCTACCAGAAGACCACACCAGACTGGGCAATAGGAGGTGGCTCAAATACTTATCAGTGTGCGGCTTCCTAGTCTGAAAGAATCAGTAGAACTTTGTTCCTATGAGTAGTTTGGTAAAAGTATACCATGAACTACATTTCTGTAGTTTTCACATCACTGTGACCCTAATTATATAAAGAACAAGCTCTTGTTATGAAGTCCATAATAATGCCTATAGCTGTGTTATTTATGAAGGGAAGTATACATACATGACAGAGTAAGTGTTACTGTGAAAGGCAGAATCCATCCTGAAAAATGTCAGTTGACCAACACCAAATATGGATGCTGGTAACTACTGCAGTGTAATACACCTCCACTTCTGTTCTTAGTAGCTATTGATAATTTTGCATCTTATCTCTTAGTTAATTTAACTTTCTTCACTAATCCCCTTTCTGACATCCAAACTAGCCCTAAAAGTCTTGTGATTTTGTCATTATACTATTATTCTACCTTGACTGGCTGATACTAGCTGTCACTTTGATTCCAGAAGCTATTATGGTACAGTGGTTATCATCATTTTTATTCTGCTGTCTTATTCATACTATTAGACAAGCTCAGCTAATTATACTGAGAAAAGGAAATTTAAAGTAAAATATAAGTGTATGATTAATGATAAGAGTATCAGTCAGAGAAAATTTCATTTAATTATAATTTATGCTATAACATTCTTTCATTTCATTAATAAAAGACTAAGATAAAGTGAAAAAAACTTTAATAATAATTCTCAGAATTAATAAAGCTTTTTTTCATGTCTTCACAACCAATTCACATGGAAAACTAATTTTACAAGTGCAGATGTATACACGAATATTTACAAATACATAAAAAACACATTTTAACTGTGATGTGATGTGTATTCTCAGAACATCTAAAAATTAACATTCCAAATGAAAGCTGATTCTGCTTAGCTTTACATATGTTGTCAATCTCTATTTCTGCTTTACTGCATATGTATCTGGAAAATATCATAACCTGATTTACAGAAAACATTTCCCATAGCAATTTCTCTCTTGTAGAAAGTTGCAGATTGTAATCTTTTATAAGGGTAAAAGAATGAAACAGTCATAGCATTCCGGCCAAGGAAAGGAGATCTCCTAAGTCTTCAGTCTGCTACCTATGACAGGCGAGCCTCTCAAAATAGCCCCTTTCAAAGAAAAGGGCACTTAGCTGATCTGTCTTTAAACATGATCTTGACTAAGTAGGGAAAATAAAGGCTAAAGTTGTATGTGGAGAAAAGAACACATTGTAGCACTTGACTGAAGTAGTACAGAAACTTTGACTTAAATTGCAAATTCAAAAATCTCTACATTTAGGAATAATTGCTTTGGGGAAGGGGAAAAACTGTGGATATTGGGACTGATATAACTTGGTAAACAGTTTTATTTAGACTAATATTATTTATTATAAAATAATAAATTTTATTTATTTCCTTTGCACATCTTGAACAGCATGCACATGGCTATTCAGTATGCCACTAAACGAAAGTGGCACTCAGCAACCCCAGCTCAACTACTACTCTTAACTATAAAGTTAAAACCCATTTCACAGATTGCTGGGTACAAAGCTTCATCAGATAGGAAAATTATAATAGCTTGATGGAAAACAAAACAAAACAAAAACAAACAAACAAACAAAAAACATTACAGTAAGCAAAGATTTTCACCAACACCATTTAAAAAGCCAGTATTACCAGTCTAATGAATTATCTTATGCCCCAGAAAAAATCTTAATGACAGCATGTTTAGAAGAAACCTGACTACTTAAAGCAAACGGATACTTCGATCTTTATCTCACTATTAAGGTAGATTAATATTACTCAAATAGAATAAATTGCAGGATTCAGTAAGGCATTTTATGGTACCGGTTTGGAATAGAATGATCCTAGATTTGTTTATGCAGCTTTAATATACAAGTAGCTAAAACTGGCAATAAATGAGAATATAAATCTTCTGCGTATTATCTAAGCCCATTATTTTGGGGATTTACAGCATCACATGCAATGTCTTTCATGCCAAAGAATCCCAAGGCAATTTACCAAACATGCATATGGGAATTACTTCTTCACCACTAAGGTACCGTCACCTGCTGGGTAGAAAATAGCTGTTGTTTCATAATGGAGAGAATGTCAAGAAAATTGCTTTGGGGCAGAACATGATAAAGAACACTGTATCAAGTGACACTGGGTGGGTACTGTGCAAGTACTCAAAACAAAATTCAGCCATTACGCTCCTGGTCTTGTGAAAAAATAACCCCCTAAACCTTTGAATTATTAAGGGCCATAAATAATTATTGTCTAGTAATATTAAGCATTTCATATGCTCATTTATGGCACACTAAATGCTACTACTGTATTGCAATTTACTCAAAGTTATCTCAACTACCGCTGACTTCTCTTCATAAAACTCTTCAGTGTTCCTTTGACGTATCTCATTCAAACACTGATTCATTTCAAATAGTATGCATATCCATTCAAATAGTATGCTATTAACCATCAAGTTTAGTAATTTTGGATGAAACTTAGTATAAATTATTATCATGTAAAAGAGGAAAAATGTGCACATCCACTGCATTTGCAGTTAGTATCTAGAAATGACCTCTCTGACAGAGTCAATAACGTCCTTCATTTTTCTCTCTGCATGACTGAGTACACAAGGAATGCCGAGTACCTTTGTGTGGATGAGAGACTGGGGAAAGCAGCAGAACTTGTGAACTGTTCCAACCTGTATGTGTGGTGTTCCAATAAACAACTACGATTACATTAGAAACTTCGATTTGCATTCCTGTCCTGACATTATGGACACGACTAGTCAAAAGCTATTCACATTGTCTGCCACTACAATGGCCCTGCTTCTCACTATGAAATACTGTTTTTTTTTTTTTTTATTTAACTTTCTTCTTAGAATCCTCTCAGAATAGAAGAACTTTTGCTTAGAAATTTATACTGTGATAAATTCACATTTAGCTTTCTATGAAACTGTACATTAAAAAGACTGCTGAGAAAAAAGGATCACCAGTAAACATGCCAAACTCACACTCCAGCGTGAACCTTCTTTTTCACTGGGGAGAGCTTGCCCCTTAAATCAGATGACTATAATTCTGTATTCTACATTTACCTACAGGCTATATGTTTTTGTCTTATAAGATATGTCTGTCTACCAGATACCATGCAATCAAAGCTTGCTGAAGACAAATCAACAGTCACTTTAGCAGAGCAATTGAATAGCAAAACATTTTAAAATAACATCACACATTCTTTATACTGAAAACTAATAGTGATTGCAGTGGCACAGTTTTTAACATCAGTTGTAGTTTGGATCATGTGTACATCTCAAACACAGCTTTACCTTCATCTAACCTAGATGAAAACAGAATTTAGCTGTTTGTCACTCTCCGGGCAGAAGCATCTTCCACATACATTTATTCATTTTGTTAGTTATGAAGTGAGAGAATTGAATACTTTTTTTTTTTTTGTTTTTAAATTTACAGTTCTAACACTGTGCATTTTTGATTTCCCAAGAAGATTAGATGGAAATTTTGTTCTGTGGGAGATTCTCAGCACAGGGCTAGATGCAGAATTGAAAACTAATGAAGATTCAAAAAGAATTAAAGGAAATTATTGTTTCGCCTTTTATCACCTGCAGGCTCCAGCAGCAGTTGCCTGTAAGGAACTCAGCTGAAAATTCACCCAAATGTTACGGACATTAAAATGATTGAAGAAATATGACATGCTGCAGTACATCAAGAAATATTTAGTGCTACAAATGCCTAATTCTTTATTTGCCACATTATTTTGGTGGGTGAATGATCACATGACACACAAAATACCATTTGCGCAAAACAGCATTGTGGCAAAAGCAGCCTATGTTGCTGGAACAGCTCAGTATGGTCTGCATACCAGCTGGAGCTAGGCAGGATGATAACAATCATTGAAAATATTGCACACATGGTTTCACCAGGATCCCCTAATGAAAGTAAACTTTATCATAGAGAAACAGCTGATAGCTATTCTCTTATTTATTAGGAAAATTCAAATCTTCATAGATTTTCTATAGAAGACTGGGCATAACATATCAATGTGGTAGCTAAAAAGAAGTAACACATTATGAATGCAATACCTAAAGGAATGTGATAATCTGGAGTTTTATTTTAGGGATGCTGATGTACCCTTCTCAATAATGCGATTTTATAGTTGTTACTAAATTGTAACGTAAGTTATCTGCCAAGAAATCCATTTATATTTAGAGAAAAATTATTAAAAAAATGTGCACACAAGTTTTATTCCATGTGTGGGCCAGTAATGCTCCTACACTGGAGACTGCTAAGTATTGTAGGCTCCAACAGCAGCAGGATCACCTTTGGATCAACTCTACCCTCAAGCTACCTTTAGGTTAAATTGCTTTTGTATTTTATACTCACGTTGGGTTCATTATAAGTCGACGGAAGAAGTAAGTCCAGGTGATATAATCCATTGCATCCTGCTTAGAAGTAATGGTTCCAGCAGCAATTTCAGCATTCAAGTGGTCAGCCAGCACATCTAACAAGCTGAAGAACAGGAAACAAGAGGACTTTGCTGACTTTACAATCACAAAGACAGGTAATATATTTTGTAGAATTGTGTATTAAATGGTTTATTACTTTTAATCTGAAAATATTATATATTTATTTTCCGGTAAAAGAGAAGAGGGGAAGAAGAGGGGATGTAATTGCAAGGTCAGTCATCTTCTTTACATGGTATTGGTATGAAGCTCAAATTATTTTTTGATTGGACCAAGAATGCACACGTTTAAGTCATTTATGGAATGTATTCAGATGGAGCTACTAAGTGGTAACTTCTGAATACTGTATGTTGACCATATGATCATGCTGGTTTAATCCAATAGAGAATCATATGGAAAGACAAACAGGAAATGAAACAGTGGCAATAGCTTAGCTAATACTTGACAAATACTTGAGGGGCTATTAAAATTACATCAAAACTGCTTCCCCCAGATTTTTCCTCATCTTCATCCAATATAGGGAGAAAAAAAAAAAAAAGCTACTTTTACCCACAAAGGTCTAAACTCTGAAACACAGAAGAACAAAAGCAGTGTAAAATGATTTTTACAGACTAAAATACTGTTTAGTTTCACTAATGGAACAAAGACTTCCACTTGGCTACCTAATGACATCATGCCTAGCTGCAGTTCAGTCAGGGAATGGCAAATATCCTTAAAGATTAGCCTAATTTTTCCTGTATCATAATCCTTTTACTTTTCCTATTTTTCCCTTATTGATAAAAGTAAACAATAATTTGGTATGAGTAACTGTTATACTGCTCTATACCACTGGTTGCAGAGTTCTGAAGGCAAAGAAGCAGCTGTTCTACCTAGACTGTCCAACAGAAATTGGATTGATTATTCAATAGCTATTACTGAATTATTATTATTTATTATTCCATAACAAAAATCGCTTTCTCTTTTGCTTCTAATGTGCCATGTTTCAGACCCATGATCGGTGAGAGCACAAGGCCTGTCTGTCATTTGAGTTGTGCACTCAAGTCTAATGCATAGACAATCCTTTTTTAGAAAAATCTGTAATTAAAAAAATCTGAGGTTTAATTTTAAAAATTGGAAGTACTACACAAAGCTGATAAATCTGCTCTTTGGTAGAACAAGATGAGAAAGCATTCTAAAAATAAAATTCCTACAAAAGAACCCAAATTTCTCTTTGAAGCTATGAAGGCTCTTACTTCAAATATCTTTGATGATCATAAAAGACCACAACAACTCTAAATTAATCAGATCACAACCTACAAAGAACTTATCAAGATCACCATTAACATGTGAATCTTCATGTGAAAGTTCATCAAATATTTTTTGTTTATAGTGAAAGATGGAATATATTAAACTGTTGATATAAATAAATAGATACACAAAATGAGTTACTAGAAACATGCAATATTTATAGTATTAAAAATGGGAACAAGTTGTGATTAGTACTGTGATACTGAAGATATAATTTCTTTATCTAGAAACAATGGATTTCCTAGTTCATGTTTCCTTCCTGGCGTGGCGCACCAGGCACGAACCTACGGACAACACTATCAGTCTAGATATATCACCAGCATTTTAATCATGCTGCCCTTTTGACTTACTAGCTATCATTTCAAAGATGTTCAACACCTTAGACTTTTGTACTAAGTGCAATTATATGTTAAAAAAAAAAGAAAAATAAGAAGCGTGGCTTCCTAAGAAAATGAAATAATGCGTTGCCACAGTCTTTGTAAAAAAAAAAAACAAAAAAAAAAAAAACAAAAAACCTGTATTAGTCTGCCTATGCAGCCCTGAAACTAACCTTCAAATACACCAGTCCATTTCAACTACTTTTCACAGGTGGATAGCACTCTCAAGTTCCTGCAAATTTCCTGACCGCTCAGAGGTCCAATTAGTCTTCATGTAGAGCGACACAGTTTCTATAGGAGAACAATGCTGTGAATTCTTCATTACTCAGAAAAGCTTTCATTAATGCTTATGCTTTATTAGATATCTGAGAATTCCTCCATGCATATATAGTAGACTGAGGTAATTGATTTTGCTTCTTGTTGAACAACTATTATAAATATCAAAAACAAGGCACAAGTTACATTATGCTGGACAGAAAACTCTGTATCAACTAAGTTCAGAGAGAGTGCAGAAAGGTGGTGTTTCTATTTCTTCTGACAACAATCTTGCAGTTTTGAAGTGAAAGATGGTTTGAATGGGTATTAGTAATCACTTATACCAGTCAGATTTCTTTTTGAACTAGTGAGATTTTAAAGAATGTGAAATATCCACAATAGTTCAAGTTTTCTAGCTAAAAAGTGCTAGAAACTCTCATTTTTTTTTCCCTATTAGGAATTTGTCATAGAATTTCAGAGAGGGTTGTGAATATCACATACAGTTGCCCTACACACTTGCCTAGAAGAACAGTTTGTGCTCTCATTCCAGTGTCTGATACAATCAAAAGCAGAGAAGCGTTTGTAAAATTATTTGGCAACGGACTGAAGAGCTCAACAGTGCTTCAAGACTCATGGAAGAAAGAATTTTTCTGGATAGACAACTTTTAAAAAAAATGAATTTCCTCTAGGACTTCAATATTTAGGATATACTCCGCACAGGAATTTTGTTTCACTTTTCTGTATCCCTCATTTGTAGTATTGTTGATAGTTTGATTAGCTTTTCAGATTGCTTTTACTTTACCTGGATTCCACTGGGAAAGGTTCATAAAGGAATTTTTTGTAGAAGTCTTTCTTAATATCGTGAACTAGAATTACAGCTTTGCCTTGGTCATCAAACTGTGGTCTGCCTGCACGTCCCATCATCTGAAGTACATCTGCCAAAGAGACAATAATGCATAAAATAAATGCATTAAAAAAAAAAGTATTTATTTCTATGTAATGTGTAATAGTTTTTTTTTTTTTTTTTAATATTTCTTTGGCCTCATATGCCCTATTGATTTTTGACTTTTTTTTTCCTATCTCAGGAAAATTTATGATGAACTTATTTGTGGCGGAGACTATCATCTGCATACTTGAAGACCACCCACTGCAATAGTAACCAAGCCTACACCTAATATAAATATATAAATTCCCCCTTCTCTCCCTCCATTCGGCATGCATCTCTTGTTTGTTATGAAATTAAAGATGATAGTGAGTAAAAGAACTCACGAAGCCTACAGGGGTAACTGTATATCACTTCCTAATCTTCAGGTACTTGACTTCACAATAATAGGTGTTCCTTGCATAAGACTCTCCTATATATATTTTCCTAGCTTTTTAATAATTTAGAGGGGAAAAAAAAGGTAAAGGTAATTATAATTACTAAGAGCTATGATCTTTGCCATTCAAACTTCAAGACAAGTGCTATTTGCTACTAGCACTGGAGTAGAGAAGGTTTCATATATGTTTTCCTTATATCAGATCATGATATACAAATTTAAAAGCAGATAAAGCTCACATCTACTATACCTATACATTATTACTTGCAAATACAAGTTAGTCAGTGATTTCTAGAAACACTGAAAATACAAGTTTGTACAGAACATGCTCAACTTGCTACCTGACAACCAAGATATGTACACTTATCATCTATCTGTTTGTCTTCTCATAATCTGAGAAGCGCATCAGTATAGGTTGTTCTTTGTCTCTCCCATCTGAGATCTGACTCCTTTTTGGTGCCTCCAGCACCTATTTAAGTTTGAAGAAACAAATGATATTAGTTCAAAAGCAAGTTTTAAATATTTATTTTTGAAACTTTTTATTTATTTGTTTATTTTTGTATTCTCTGAGTTCTATCATACCTACAGAGTATGTGGTTTGCAGTACCTGGCATTTTGAAAAATGGTTTCTTTGGCCTCAGAAGCAAAGAAAGCTTTTTGGCCCAATGGTCAGCAGGGTATTATTGTTAAGGAAGGCCAAGACAGAATGTTTAGAATGTGATACAGCAATGGACAATGATAAGAGAAACAGTTCAGTGACAATAAACAGAAGTTTTCAGTAACATACTTGTGTACACACGAGCTACATAAACACCAGTGTTTTTTATCAGTTTATTCATTTTGCTAATTTAGGATTGACGTGAAATGTAAAATGAAATTAGTTTGAAAATGATAGGTGTGTATACAGGGGGGTGATGAAACATTATCTTGCTATTCTAATATGGTGATTTAAATTGTACATAATAACATATAGGAAAGGGATTTACTATGGATATGATTTTTGCCAAATATTCTGCTAAATAATTATCCAAAACCAGTATTTTCTCTACTGACTATATGCTGCTTGGATGCTTTTAATCACTTAACTAAACTCCTGATATGTTAAATGTGATCCAACTGGATGAGTAAACGTCTGGTCACTGAGAGAAAGGCCTGCCCAGAACCTCCGATTTCACTGAAAGAAGCATTTTTACTTATTTCAAAATTACTGAATGCTCCACAATGATTCATTCTGCCCTCAGCTGCTTACTTGGAGCCAAATGCATCCCTGGCACACAAAAGTAACTTCTGCAGGGAAAAAGCAAGTTATACCATGACGGAATAGTGAAGGCAGCATTAAAGACAGTATTGTGAAAATTTGGAAATATTTCCAAAAGAAACACATTAAATTTTCACTTAATTGCTGCTGAAGAATTGTATTACCTATCCACAGAACTTCCAGAAACATGAATATTCTCTAGAAAGTTAAAAATATTCTAAATAAACCATACTACATTTCTTCATAAAATAAGGAATCTGCATTTTCTGTTGCAGTGCAGAGAACGAAACCTAAATCATAGATGGTAGTATTCCCCTCTATTCACACCCCCAGGAAGTCTTATTTAAAATTCAAGAACCAAACAACCCTTAATATCCAAGACACCTGAATTCAAAAAGGCAATAAAGAGTATAAGCTTCTCCTAACGCCTTTGTGAGTACTTGTACTATGGATTTCTAAAATAGCATAGTAAGGCCTCAATGTTTATTGAGTTTCTGATTTCTTTTGAATATATTATTTACCCTATTACTTCTTTCTGACAGTCCCACAGATTCAACATAAAATCTAAAATATCAGCTGGTTTCTTTCCTCATCACTCTTCCCCGTTCACTAATAAAGTCAGTAGTCACTGTTCTTCCAGTTGGGACGAGCAAAATGCTACTTCTCTGCAGTGACTGTTTATACTAGGTTTATACTAGCCGGTCTGTCACAAAATGCAAGTGTGTATGGCAAAGCTCCCGGGTCATACCAGAATCTTTGAACAAGAGAGCTGGTCTGGAAATTGATCCCAAATTTCCAGCAGAGCACTAACCACTAAATTAACCTCCATGATGGGTTACTTGGAGAAATAACCCCTGTATTATTTTCAGTTTGAGCTTTTCTCAATAGTAAGTTTCTCTTACTATAAAAAGACAGTGCGTGGCTTAAAGGATGCAAGATCTCTATTTACATTACAAATTACATTTATTTGTCCTTAGATGTATACATCTCTGGCATACTGCAGGATCATTTAATAATAAACTTCCTCTTGTGAAAATAGAAAGAGAAAACAGACCAGGAAACCTGGAATAAATTTAGCTTGTCCTCATTCTTCAAGCTTAGTACCCATCCAGACAGATATTCTCCCTGCCTAAACTTTGAAAGAAGTTCTTCCATGGTTCACTTTCTTAAGCTCATTGGAAGAACTACAGAGCAGTTTAAGAAAAGTAGAAATTACTGGAGGTAGGAAGCAATAAAAGTCTATGTCAAACCAGAAATTCAAATATTTTATTAAGCTGATTATTTTTGAAATAACACTTATTTGAAGTCTCTCTTATATCACTAAAGATGCTATACTAGTTCGAGTTTTTGTTTACTGTCAAGTGATGACATATACATTTTATGCTCTCATATATGTGTGATACAACTTTTGCACTTCAAACCACTAAAATCTGTTTCTATTTAAAAAAAGGTTTCAAAAAATTGTGTGAAAGATTCCTTTTGTCCAAATTACTAGGAAGATAAATGACTTCATATTGTACCTTTAATTGCCTAACATCTACTTTGAGCAATGTGCATTAAAGGAACTTAGAAAAAAAAAAGATTTACAAAACTGAAACATTTTTAAATCACGTAAAATCTTAAGAGTTCTCCTACAACTTGCATTAAACAAAGAAACCCTTCTCAGCGATCCTAGCTTCTACCTAATTTAGGTATTCTCATTGGTTAGTTACAAAATAATTCAGATCATTTGCATATGTTTGAAATATATTTCAGCATATGAGTATTTCCATAATTTATTTGAGTACCTGTAATGGGATAATCCACGTAACGCCTTGTTTTTCCATCATAGTATTCTGTTCCTTTAACAATTACTAAATGAGCTGGAAAATTTACACCCCAAGCTAATGTGCTTGTGGCAATAAGAACCTAAAACAGAAAGAAAGATTAATGAGGTACACGTAACAAAAAGCCAACTTTTAAAATTCCATGTAAAACACATTACGGCTGGATTCAAAGAACAAATGTACCTGGATTTTGCAGTTCACAAACAATTCTTCCACAGTTTTCCTGTCTCTCTCATGCAGACCCGCATGGTGCATGCCTATTCCAAAAGCAAGTGTCAGCTTCAGGTTTGAGTCTCTAACTGTCACTATAATGTCATTCATCTGTAACAGAGTAAATAGTTACATATTTTAAAACAGATTACTCAGAATTTTTTAAACTTTTAGGGTTGTTATTTCATTTTTTATATCAAGGATAATTTGCTCAACTGTTCACACAGGAAAACAGGGTCTTCATTCTTTGAAAAGTCTGCTTTCACTCTAAAAAATCAAATACTATATTAAGGGTGGGGGGAATACAAAACTACATGACTATATAGACACACTAAGTAGCATAGATAAGGAAATGAAAATGCTGAAAATATCTTGACAGTGCTGGCAAATGCTGTGTATTCTGCTCTGTGTTAGTTTAATGCAATTCCTCGTATCAAAAGGGTTAGACCTGGTATAAAAATATAGCAAATCCCTGCAACCAGTAACAAAACAGTCATGAAAAATAAATTTGACTCACCAATGCCTATGAAAAGATAGACACAGTTCTACAATCTGATAATTCTGCAATTATTAACTATCAATAAAGTTTTTGATTTACATGCTGTAATCCAAATTCTTTTGATTTTTTTTTTTTGAGTTAGATTGTAATTTATAGACTCAAACCCTGTAGTGAAATCCAACATACAGTAAATGTCTCCATTTGAACTTTTTAGAAGGACTAAAAGTTAATTTTTATTACTATTACTATTCAAATCTATGACTATTTGGAATCCTTTTAACTACCCTCTACATTTCTTGCCTAAGTTTTCATGTAGTAAGTTCCATAATAAGCTCATTTATTTCTGCAGACTACCTCTGTGAAAAAGCCCCTCACTAATAATGAACAAAAGCTTTGCAACTTCTTTATCCTGCTTGGTGATTTGCTCCTCAATATTCTTTCTATCGTTGAATTCCTACGGCCATTTGTTATTATATGTGATTTTATTATAATATAGCCAGAAACTTTCAAACCTCATCTCTTATTAGTGGTTTCCTGGTGCCACCAGCAGTGGCATAATGATATTGCATACTTAAGGGCAGCATCGCTCACAGTTAACCTAGGAGGTATAGCCACGTTTAAAGAACAAAAGAGTAGTGCAAAATGAATTACTCATGATAACTGGAGAACTCAGACTGAATATTTAGTCTCATCCCAGACTGAGTACCTCGAAGTACTGGGAAATGGTATTTGTATGACTGCAATGATAACATCATTCCCACTTCGAACTCTGAGGTGTTGCACTTCTGATGCTCAAAATTGTAACTTTCTCCAAACGTTTCCAGGCTTTTATAATTCTCAGACCTTAATGTTTCTACAATTACTTATGTATCTAAACCCAACTAATATATGTCATCACTATTATCAAAAAATCCTCGGTACAAAAAATCCAGGGAGTATAATAGCCTATATTCGGGATTTTAAAAAATCCAATATAGATTTTGTAAATCAATCAATTTTTGTCAGGAAGAACAAATTATAAAGCAGTTTAAAAACTCTATTTGTTGTAGTAATATTGATTAATTGAACCAGGAATGACAGAAGTAACAGAGAACCCGATTTTCAAAAATATTATTCAAGTTTTGGCTTGGTCCAATCAATTTGAACTACCTAATGGAAGCCCCTAAACTTAATTTTCTCTCATAATGCAGCTGCCTGGATGTTCCTGGCACTATCTTATATTATGGGACATGGTAAGTTTGTTGCATAAACTAAGCTGACTTGTATAAAAGGGACGCATACAGCAGGGAAGAGTGAAAGGGACTATAAAACACTGAAAGGAAAGGAAGCAGGAAGAAAAAAGCAATGAACTGAGAAGTGAAAAGGGGATATCTGTTTAGGAAAGGGAAACAAGAAGAGGGGCAGATAAGCAGAAGAGAGAGAAAAGAACTGAATGAAAGGAGGATATGTTAAAGGATAAAGTTTATCTATCTAGATACAATCAGCAAACCTTTGATTTCTCTAGTCAACATGTAGACATGTGACTGTAGTGTAGACAACATGAATTATGACCCATCTTAAAGATTTCTTCTAAGACAAAAAAAAATAACTGGATAAAATGAGAATCAGTGCACTGCTTTCTCTACAATTATGACCATCAACTATAGTAGTAACTATAGTCATAGTATAGCAAGTAGCATATGTATATATATATGGTAAGTATAGTCGTAATAGCAACCACAGTTTACTGTGGTTTTATGAAGTGGTACTAGCACAGTGCTTAGATAGACACTAAGAAATATTAGTTTTATGTATACATTTGACATACAGGGAAGTCAGATGAAAAAGTGGAAAAAAGCACCAGGAAGCATTAGGAGAAAATAAAAAAATATAAATTCATTTACAATTTACTTAATTTCTCCCTTCAAAAATTGACAAAGGATATTAAATTGTTGAATTAGTTTTTCTTCTCCTCAGCAAGTATCATTACCTTATGATAGTCATGTCTTTCATGTGAGAGAACAAGCCAGTTCCAATGACATTTATTTAATTATTCACATGAGCAGAATTTGATATTGGGAAAATAATGAATCTAAACTCCCTTTTCCTCTAGAAAATACACCCATCAAATTAGCTGATTTGGATTGGTCTATAGCAATTAGACTGCTCCTTCAGCACATGCAGTTTTTACAGTGTTAGTTCTTTTCAGTACAGAACCTGGGCTAAACCTTTTTGTCATGTAGTGTCTAGCATATAACATCCTAAATTCTCACTGCTGGGAATTTATTCAAAGATGTTCTTCTTGCTTTTACAATCGGCAGTGGTTATTTTTTTTTTCCCTCTGACTTGTATTACAGCGGTGGCCTGTGGTGCTGTTAGCCATACCTGCAAAGCAGTGTAATTTACCACAGGAAAACTAAAGAACCCTTAGCAGGAGAGCTGGCGCATGTACTACTATCCTGTCACTTTAGCAGCAGGGAATCCTAGGCATTTTTAGCTGACCCCTTACTTTCACATAAATCAATGTAATAAACACAACTATTTTACCCATAGGCACAACCCAAGGCTTAAAATTCTCGTGAAAATTTATTTAAAAATATAACCTCCTTATGTCAATTTAGTTTTAAGAATATTATCACTTTCTATTAAGAAATGCTGACATAATTAATAGTTTGATTAACCAGAAATAGACACACCATTGCGACTAAAAATCAAGACTACAATTTCTACAGTTTTAACTTTATTACTATTTATCTTTTCTGAAAAAAACTGTGCTGTAAACTCGCAAAAGGTCAAAGATATATTTTAAGTACAGAAAGTATTTAAAAAATAACATATGGAAATATACATGGGACTGACATTAAAACAAAACAAAAGAAATTAAAAGAAAAAAAAACTAAAAAAAAAACTATTAACATTTGATTCAGGGAACCTAGTGCAAGGGGGAATTTTCCCTGGACTCTAAGACTTCCAGGACTGGGTCCACACGGAGCAGCTTTTGCTATTTTTCACATATCTCCTGATGAACAAACAAAAATCCCTCCCATGCTTTCCTCTAACATGAGGTTGATTAGGATTACACCTTTTAATTAAAAACCTATAAAAACAAACAAACGTTTACTGTAAATTATCACAAAATATTTACTATAAAAAATAGTCTATTTTGATCTTGTATATTCTAATCGCTGAACAAGCTAGATTTTTCTCAAACTAGTAAGTAGTCATTTTCTTTGTTCCTGCACATATGTAAACTGTTGAACCATTTACTTTAAGCTAATAGAACTTTTTTATATTTTAAATTTATTATACTTAAAAAGCTTTTGTAGAAAGATAGGATTCCATTTAAGTAGATACATTACCCTGTGCCTGAAATACATTCCAGTCAGAGTATAATTCAGCAAGTTGATGACAATGCTGGCTCCAAAAGAAAGGAGGAGACCAGATTGGACAAGAATGAGCTAACAGATTGTGCAGCCCAATTCTGTCCCTTTGAGTGTGATATATTGTTTCAAGATGCTAAAAACCCATACTTTCTCAAAGCATATCTGTTGTGCTGGTTTTCCCATTTTCACAGAATCCTCATTATTAGTACTCTGTACTCTTTTCAAAGCACGTCAGACTCAGACCATATGCCACTGAATAATGCTTATCAATTGTCTAAAATGCCCAATAGAAGAAAGATGTGCCAAACAAAAGAATCGTGAAAGTTATGAAGTCTTTTACAAAAATAATTACATATTTCACATCTGCTACAGATGTTAAGTGAAATAAAAACATCTCCTTGTTAAAACTAAATGTTAATTTTTTATGACACACTTTTGTGTCATAAAAACAACATCTTGTAGAAGGAAGTTGAACTTCTATAATGAGTGTAACACTTAGAAATCATACTTCAGTACCTTCTTGATCTTTAAAGACAAGAAAAAAAGTCATCTAAAAAAATTAAAATTTGACTTGCCTTCATACTC
This sequence comes from Cygnus olor, assembly GCF_009769625.2. Lineage (NCBI taxonomy): Eukaryota > Metazoa > Chordata > Aves > Anseriformes > Anatidae > Cygnus > Cygnus olor. Next base: position 44,418,525 of record NC_049171.1, read on the forward strand.
CAGAACTCTCCCACACAAAATAAAATGCTCAGAACACCTCAGATAAGATTATTTAAAAAATACTTTACAAAATTCTTTAAACAATTGAGATATATTATTAAAGCCTATATACTTGACACTAACAATCTCATTTAAAAGCCAGCAAGATACCTAATCATAACACAGACCAGATTCTTCTATTCCACTTTTATAGCACTGCATTACTTCAGAACAATAACATTGAGATAATAGGTTATTTGATTTAAAGGTTAGAGAAGGAAGACTCATCTTTCATCTTTCCAACAATTCTTTTTTTTCCCTCCAGCAATACAAAACACAACTTTATGGTAAAATTTAAGTCACTTTCAGACATAAGTCTATGCATATTTCCACATACTGTAGAAACATACACACAAACACACACACAATTAATGCACATATGATTATACAAACACTCACATCTCTACAATCTTGAGATCAGTATGAGCCTGATTCATTCTTTCATAGTCAATGAACGCCCTTCATCCAAGTGTCCTTGCATTCAATGGGAGCTGGATATTGCCCGGTATGGATGCTATTGAATATTACAGTAGGTATGTTTGTGCTAAAGGATTTTAGTTATTTCTAGAGGTCTCATAAAGAACAGTCTTAACAAGATGCAGATGGTAAAATGATGCACACAGCAGAATGCAGAAATCACTGTGGTTAAAGTTAAAACTGTATACATGGGTACATTTCTGATATTTGCAGTGTAAGAGAAGAAAAAAAATCCAAGTATCTCGCCAGGAAATAAATTTCTTTAAAAACAAACAAACAAGAAAACACTTTGCTTGTTTGCTGGTGAAAACTGCATTCTATCCTCAAACAATAAACAATAAATACTACTTTGTACTTCTGTTTTAGGTAAAATACAAAAAAAAAAAAGTAAAAACATCAGAGAAAAATAAATACATTGAAAACTTGATTCTAATACATTCTGCTGTACAAAGATTGCAACATCTACCACCACCACAAATATAGATGCCATTTCTTAAAGAGAAGAGCTTGCTCCTCTTTAGTCAGCTCCTAATGCAGAGCAGTGTAGATCTTACACAAACTTACCATCACATACTGGTGGCACTGTCTTTTCTAAAAGGATAATCTAAGCTGTTGTTCCTTTTAACAAGTTAAGTAATGGGTCACGAGCTTGAACATGATAATCTTGGCTGGCAGCTCAAAATTAGAATTTAAGCTAGTAATTGAGTACTTACAAACCATCTCATGATTATACAGAAAAGCAGGGTGAACATAAAGTTTTCTTTTTTTTCATTGGCATCTGCTGGCGCACACATATTGTCGTGGTTGAACAATAAAAGAAATGAAGAATTACTCAATTTACAGGGGCAGTCTTTCTCTTTGAGACATACTGCCTATTCACATTTCTGTCATGATGCACCTGTGCCTCACAAGTAATAACTAGGACAATCTTTAAAGAGTGATGTCTTACTGAAGAGCCCTTGCTCTATCACAGACAGTCAACAAATGGCAAGGAAGGCAGCTTCAACTGCTTCTTCACTCCTTGGTGAAAAACAAACTGTGTTGGGACTGAAAACACTAAGAGGGATAGAAAGCTGGTTTTGGAATGCGTATGGACAATCTACTTTACAAAAAAAAAAAAAGGAGAGAAAAAAAGCAACCAACCTCTAAGGCTCTAAGGTAAACATTCTTTCTTCTTCAAGAGAATGCTCACTCCAGTCCTACTTTGGGCAAACTCTGAAGTAGTCCCGGTTAAATCCCACAGAACTGATTGCTGCAGCAGGACTACCACATGTGCTATGCATAGCAATTGGCAAATGTAGGGATGAGTTTTGAAGAATCAACTACAAACCTCAGCAAGTAGAATATTTCAAAACATTTTTGTAGGTTATCTTGCTCAGACTAAACGAGATATGAGGTATGCAGGTGAACATTTCTTCATGAAAATCATGCACACAGCCTGAAACTTATTTGGATAGAATCTATTAAACAGATCAAACTATTTCTGTGCAACAACAGGTCCAGTAGAACAGGGTAAATAATCAGTACTAGAAACAACAAGCTTCCTCAAGTACTGTCCAGTCTTCTCAAGACCGACTTGTCTCAACCTTCTGAACAGCTTTCCACTTCCTGAATACTGTGGGAACATGGGTATGAGCCGGAAACTGTACATCAGATATGAAATTCAGGGACAGTATCCAGGAAGGATCATCTCCAAAACTAAATGGAGTTGCTGGTAATATATATTTTCAGCAGATGAAAGTAGATCAAAACTACTTTTCAACTATAATTCAATTGCAACTCTTACACCACTGATGAGGGAAAGAAAACCTGTGATTCCCCCACGATGCAGGTATGCTGCTGTCTGCTTTGGTGGCAATGGATGAAAGGTTGTTCCTGTATGTTATTTATACATACAGATAGATATTCCAGAAGCTTCATAGAAGTTCATGTCCTTTGAGATACAACTGATTGTAATATTGTCTGAATTTGATACTTGGAGCTGGGTGGCAGAGGTGGTGCTAGATTTGCCTGTGACCTGAGAGGACTGGGAAGAGAACTAATCTGGAGTTTTGTGAATAGGAGCCTTCACATACTGCAAATAAAAGCCTGGTTTGGAGCTACCACTGCAGGGGGAAACTTGACAAACTACAGGATCTACAAAGATGATGAGGGAAGCTAAGATGATAAACACGTACCGAAGATCTAGTATTGGCTTCTCTCCCCCATTCCAACCCCCCAACAAACCCTGAATCCCTCTGTTACCATGGCAGAAAAGTTGCCATGCTGGGTAACAGAAGAATTGCTTTCAGTGGCTGTAGGGATCTGTGTCTACCACACTACCAGTCTTCCAGATGTTATTATGGATGGCACTGCTTATAGCATTTTAAGTAGTCTTTTGAAGTCTACCCACTGGGAAGCTAACATAAACATAGAATAACATTTGGCCATTTACACGATTAAATGAAACTAACCTATGAGTTCTTGAAAGAATCTTACATCAGTTAAAATTAATATTGTACAAATAAAGATGAATGAAAAAAGTGCCAAGGCCACCCGTAAAGCTTGTAAACTTTGCGAACACCCATTCATGAAAAAAAAATCTTATTTCTCAACATATTTCACAATTAACAATTACTAATATTTTGAAAATTAAGTCATTTGTCCCTAAGTCCCCCTTAAGGAACATTGGTCATAAAGAAATGAATGTGAAAAACCGTTAGGCTTCAAAAATGGTTTAAAGACAACAAAAATTTATTTTTATCTAACTGGTCCATTTTTATCTTATATGGACTTGAGAAACACTGTGAGTATGTGAGCAAGTGTTTAGGTTGGGAACTGCCTACTGTAAAGTAGATAATCATAGTTCGAATATGAGAAAACACTTCTTTATTTTGAGGGTGACAGAGCACTGGAACAGGTTGCCCAGAAAGGCTCTTTTTCTAGAGAGATTCAAAATCTGCCTGGATGCCATCCTGTGCAACGTGCTTCAGGTGACCCTGCTTGGCAGGGAGGTTGGATCAGATGATCTCTGGAGGCTCCTTCCAACCTCGACCATTCTGTGAATTTTGCCTATTTCACCTAATCCAAGCTTGACTTTAATATAAACTGAAGTTAGAATATTTAAATAAAAAATACTATGGATAAAGAAGTAAGCAGTACATGCACTAGGTATGTAGCACTACTGTAACTTTGTCCCTTGCTTTAATGTCAAATGAAACTCAGGTTAATCTTGCTCATTTAAAACACAAATCTACAAACTGGTCCCCTGATTACCTAAAGAAGTGTCCACCTGAACTTGTAGGTACTTCAGACACAATTGTGCTATACATAATAGTGGTCAGATATAACAATTGTGGACGTAATCCTCAGTCTTTTATATTTACACAATCAGAAATGAGTAACTTGGTAAGTATCTTTGTTATGCGCCAAACATTCAGATTACTAATTCAAATATAAATCATATGCTAATGTTATCAGATTAATAAATGCAAAGTCTGTCTGTCCTTGTCATCTTGTCTTTCAAAATCTTCAGAGGTATATTCTGAAACAGACAAAAATACCTAGGCTCTCACAGGGTCAATGATCAGAAGACCCAAATTCAAAGATTCTTAACAGAAAACATTTCTCTAGCAAGTCTCTAATTCTTAAATGAAGAAGCTTCAGCTACTGTTCTTTTCAGGACAGTAAGGGCTCATATGACATGTGCAAGCTATTCAGATTAATGCAAGTCATTTAGAGCAAGCTGCATGTTGCATATTCTAATTGTAGATGAGATTACTACAGTAAACTAGTGTAAGTTACTAGAGAACTCTACTAGGCAATTTTTATATGAATTGTTTCTGTTATGCTCAAGAAAACAAGTTAAATGGAGGTTGCACACTTAGGGAAGCAGCATAAGATTAAGATATGTTTCAGTACTAGCAGTTTGTCAGCCAAGACATCCATTTGCTCTTGTAAAATCCGCCCAAGAGGGAGGATACAAATGTTATGCTATATCTCATAGAAAAATCTCACTTTTTTTTTTTTTCCTCAAAGAGCAAACAAAGTCAAGCATTCTTCTCATCTAGAAATCTATAGTTTTTGGCATGTAATTTTTGGTATACATATATACATTTCATGTAACTGTTAAATACAAGGTTTTGACCTTATGTTTATTAGCCATGCATTTTGCTGTATCTTGGCCCCATATTATCACAAATTCCTGTGCAGAAGGTCTACAACCATTAGAGAAAGCTAATTTCCAAAATCTAGGAAATCTGAACAATAATTAGAATTGTTTTGAAGCAATGATGTACTATAATCAGTACCATTAGTCCAGAAGTAAATAAATAGTTCTGTATTCAGAGCAGGTGCAGAAAAAAGTACAATAAATAAAATCTAGTATACATTTTGCCGAATACAGATAAAACAGAATATTGAATGGTTGTTTATTATTTGATTTGTTTTTTCCAATAAATGAAAGAAGGATTGTTTGGAGAAACAATACAAGAAAATGTAATTAAAGATTATATTGCATAAAAAAGAAAAAGAATTTAAATCCTAGCTCCTGCATTACTTAACATCTGAGTGTTTGAATTTGTAATGTTAACATTCTTATAATAAAGATAATGGCAGAAGCTATCTTACATTTTTATAGCATTAATTTATTTCACTGATACCATTCCTAAGTGGTTGGTTCTACAGCATTTGTACATGTGTGTATGTACATATCTATATATACATGTATACATATATATGAATGTAGATGATAGATATATGTATATATGTACATACATATATACAATATATATATTTATATACAGTAGCACAGACAGAGTTATCTTATGAGAAGGATGATTTTGCTCCTAGAACACTGAAATAGATTTGGTTTAAATTTCAGCTCAACAGCTACACGCCACCGACTTCCGGCTGTAAACTATAGAGAACAGTAGTCTTCTTTCCTTCATTCTTTGTCTTATCTTTTTATCAAAGACTTCTACCATGTGATATATGCTATCTGGGATGATGGAAATACCATTAATAACAGATATGCATGAAAAATAAAAGAAATCGCTTTCTAAAGATTAGATCTTGAAAAGATGCTTATATAGTCTTAATGCTATATAAGCTTACTACTCAATATTTAACACTAGTTTTAATACATTTTTGAAATTTAGCATATGAATAGCTGTTTCAAGATCTACCCCCAAATCACTCTTTGTTTTTTAATGTATTGTATTTTCAAATAGACATAAATAAAATAGAAGCAAATTAAAAATAATTCAGGTAAAATTATTCTACCTCTCTTTCATCCATCTTCAGCCATTGTTTGGGATCATCCTCAGTAGCTAGGAAAGCAATCAGATCTAAGGCAGTAAGCCTTGTCTGACGTCTGGATGACACGAAAATAAGAACAGGCTTGGCTGGAGAATGGCTCCGGATAGCTGTTGAGAAAAACGAAACTTTAGGACTGGGACCTTTAGTGACAAAAAAAACAGAATTTCTCTTTGTAATACCTACACAGCTGATACACTTCTCTGCAGCTGATATACAGCTGAAGGTATCCACTCTGTTCTGACAGACAGATACAAGTGAGATCAGCTCATACCATCTCTGAATCAAAAATCATGTAACTGCTTAGCTGAATCTGAGCTAATTTGCCCTGCTATTTCAGTGATCATTGTAATCTAAAGATTTAAAAGAAGAAAATAGAAAAAAAAAAAAACGGAAAAAAAAAGGAAAAAAGAAAACAAAACAAAAAACAGAAGCTTGACAAACTTCCTAGACTTTAAAGCTTGTGTATTTCTCTATCTCAACCTAATAAGTATGTTATGTTTTCTAACCTATTAGGATATGTTTTCTCAGGCTAAGTGCCATTGAGGCCCGAAACTTGCTTTTTCTGCCTGATCCTGTGCACAGACCGCATAAATTCATGTCTGCATGCAAAATATCACTTCAATCTACCAAAAAAAAGGTGTAAATGGCAGAGAGTGACCTTTGAATAGCTGCTGTGAAAGGTGGGCATAATGGTACAAAGGAACTTTGTTTCCGCTGTTTACTTATCAGTTTGATATATTTGAACCAATTATGTTTTTGAACTTCCTACAAAAACATTTTCTTGCTCTGTCCATGTTTGAAAAATTTCAGGTTGCAGAATTTTTTTTTTTAATGATCTCAGGAATAAGAATTGCAATGGAAATGTTAAAACAATCTTGACTACATCAGGTCAAACAAGTGAGGAAAAAGCCCTCAAATCATGTCTACAGTTTTTTTTTTTTTTAACATCAACAAGCACTAGAACTATAAACAGTACTAGAAGTATGAAAAGTTGTATGTACTTTGGATACACTTTCTCAGTCTGTTATACAAAATCAGTTTCTGTTTTCTCATGTAATCCTTATTCTACCAATTAATTTTATGCATTGTTAATTTCTGAGAACCATTTCATATCCACTATCACATATTATTCCCAGATCATGGATACTACCCTGAATGAGCTCCTGCATATACACACACCATACAGTTGTGAAATTATTGAAATAGGATCATTCATGTGTATTTATACCTTACAACTATATATGCCAATACATCTATATATTTTCAAACCCCAGCATCTAATGAATTTCTGTTGCTTCTGGAACAGGTGTGGCATAACAGCCCAGGACAGATTTATTGTTCATTAGTGTTTTTGTACAATGCTCTTGTGGAGGTGTAAATAATCTGAGCTGTCAAGATTGGTCTCTAGTCCACAATCAATACTTTGCTTCTGTCATAAGGATAATTAAAGCAGCTAAAAAGTCACCTCGCAAATGTCACCTCACAATCAACAGCAGTTCACATCACAAAATTTATACCGGAGGTTATTTTTAATTGATATAATAAATATTCCTTATGTAACCCAAACAAAACATGTTCCAATAAAATATTAGAGTTTTTCTTAAATCTATCCTGCATGCCAGTTTTGTTGAGAATAAAAAATTGAAAACAGAAGCATATCTGGATGCACTACAAATTTTGAATTTTACGGCTATTGCTTTGAAACTAGAATTACGTGAGGTTAGTCTGACTTACAACTTCTGTTCACAATTTTTTAATGCTTACATTCAGCGGTACATATGAAAATACCTCAGCAGATTAATAATATGAATGGTTTTATTACTTTCTAAATTTCAAATATTTTTACACAAATGTTTCTTTATGGTGTCAAACACTAAAAGAAAACACATTTTATTTCCCCTTCATTAGCACTAATTTTATTCTTCTGTTCTAAATACACTACATTCCCCTGGTATATGTTGCATTTGCAGCACACTTTATGTTTCAGACAAATAGCTTTGGGTCATTAGCAGAAGCAGATTCTCCCTATACATGCCAAGAGTACATACAGTAACACATGTTGTAAATGTGCTGCAAATGTTCTGTGTAAAGTGCTCAGAGACTATTTCTGTTACATAAAGAAGTAAAAGGTCTGGGAGCTTGCTTACCCTGGAATGCAGGTTTGTTCATGCTAGCCATGCGAGGACAGTAATGTTGGCCAGGGAAGCCCTGAATGTGTACCTCCAGAGGAACTGGACGTACTGAAGGTCGGAAGTTGAACAGACCCATCTAAAAGAAAACATTTTTACAAGTTTAATCTTGAATTACCTTCTAAATTGCTATTTTGCTTTTCTGCAGCACAAATACATATCCATCTTCTGAAACGTTTTTCATACCTGATTAATATTTAGCCAGTCGGCAAGATCCCTGGCATTTGCTAATGCAGTGGATAAGCCAACTACTCTTACAGGCTTCTCTGTGTGAGATGAGATGAAGTTTGTTCGAGACACAATGACTTCCAGTACTGGGCCTCTCTCATCCCCTGGTAAATGTGAAATCCATTGAAAAACAGAGAAAAATAAAAAGTTCAGGTGTAAAAATAGTATTTTCAGGTCATAAGTACAAGCACAGTTTCAGGTCAAAAGTATTTTCAGATCCTAAGTACAAGCACCGTTCTTCAAATTTAGCTACAATTCTGATTACAAAAAAAAAAAGAAAAAAAACCATGCTCACCTAGCAGATGGATTTCGTCTATGATAAGAATGGAAACTTTCTGAACATAGCTTCTGTTCTGCCAGCTTCTGCTGACACCATCCCACTTTTCTGGGGTAGTAACAATCAGGTCAGCTTGGGCAATAGCTCTCATATCAGGAGTCACATCTCCTGTCAACTCCACAACCCTGTAATCAAGATAGGTGTTTTATCAGACTACATAAAACTGTCTTTTCGATGCTTTAGAACACCTTAATGTTCAAACATTAACTCTTAAACTTAAACTCTTAAACGAGAGAAGAAACAAAATTAAACAAAGTTAGTTTACTGTTTCTGGTCAGGATTCTAACAGGATTTTCAAAGCTGTTTTTAGTTAACAAACCTGTCTCTGTTTTTCTAGCAAATACCACGTTAATACCGAATACCATTCCTTTGCAATACTATATAAAAGGAAGAAGGTGAATATGAGTCCAAAACCATCCATGACTCCTTTTTCAAAATGAAGATCATACAGGAATATTAGTATGATATAATGTGAATGATAACATCCTGTTATAGCCAGCATAAAAGTTTTCTAAGGCAACTAAGTTGCTGCTTGCTGTTCCATATAGGTCTTTGGTTTGAACAAGTCTGGATTATAGCATATCTGCATTTGTTGGTAAAGTTCCATTAAGAGTAGAACTGAAATTATCTTGGAGCCATTTCTGGGAAAGATTAGCCAAGTTTTTCTAACTGTTTACCTTATAATCCTTTCAATTTCCACAAACACTGAGATGATCCATCATTTTAGACTGAATACAATGGATTTTTGACATTTTTACGATACACCTAATAAAAATTCATCAAAGTAATGTGTATCTTCTATTCAACATTTAAGTCACAAATATTGGAGTCAGTCTCAAAAAGAAAATATTACCTGAAAATATTTTAAAATGATGAGGTAAATAATTTATCCTCACACACCATTAAAACAACAACAACAACAATAAAATAAAAAAGAGATATTGCCAGTTAACAAGTCACTGCTATGTTAATAGCAGAAATCTCAATGGTAATTTTGTGTACACAGGGTAGTACACCCTTTTATTAAAATCTCTGGTGTGCTCTAAGCTTTAACTTACAAAAAAGCTATGTATAGGTGAGTGGAAGGTGAGTGCATCCTATGGATACAATTTTTAACTCACAAAACTATAACTTTAGAAAGCATCAACATGACTGATACACATTATATGTCAGAAAGTAATGGCTAAACTCCAGCACCTGAGAAGATCAGCACGAAATTCATGAGGCCAAAGAATACAATTATATTCTGTATTTTATATAAGAAAGACAATACACGAATACTGGTATACAGTTCATGCAACTTCTGTGAGATCTTTCATAGCTGAGACTTCTAATAAATGTTTATTTTGAATTGCAGTTTAAATTTCCAAAGACACTGCAGACAGAAATCTGAGCTTCATATTTGTTATACTGGCAAGTAATGAGAAAGAAAATAGGTGGATATCAAAGTGTATCCCTTTTTTACTTTTGATTTTGCTTTTACTACAATGACTACTGATAGCATTTTTTTTTTTTTTTAACTTTTAGAAATTTGAAGGATAATATACAAGCAAAATCTATTTTGAAATACTCAAAAGTATTCTGTAGATTTTATTCATACTTGATGAGCTGTTCTTTTGCTTCTCATTTCTCTGATTAGGTAAGGAGAAACATACTTTTTACCAAGTTTTTCTTCAATCCTAACTTTCCAGTCCTCAATTCTCTCACGAACGAGTGCTTTTAATGGCGCAATATACACTGCCTGAAAAAAAAAAGTTACAAAATCAGATATTAAACAAGATATTTTTATTCAATTGTATTGATATGAAAAAAATATTTTATACAATATTTTATACTTATGAGATTTAACTTTCTCATTATGTGTAAAATGATTAAGGTACGAGTTCCTTAAATGACATACAACAGGATTATATTTTAAACACCTGAAACAACACCTGAAAATATTGCTTTGTTTCTTGAGTCATTAGCAAGCAAATAAATTAAGAAACAAAAACTAATTTCTAGAAATGGAAGTATTTATTACATCATTTAATATGAAAACCCACTAATATACACATAAGGACATATTTGTCGGGACTATAAAATCAGGAAACCTACGTTCTAGAACAGAAAAAAAATCAGAATTTCCAGCAAGTAATATCTTACCTGATTTTTAGATACATTGTTTAATTATTTAAACATTAAAAGTTAAATTATAAAGCTGATTATTCTGAGTAAATTATCATACTATTTCTCTCAAAGAAGCTCACCCTGCAGGGGGGAATACTCTGACATAAATTTATTTACAGATTTATGGTTAAATATTTTGAACTTTTAAGGTCTGTTGTTTGAACATGAAGAAACTAATATATGAAGAATTTACATACATTAATAAAGCCAGACTTTTGGCTTTATTAAAGCAAACAAACAAACAAATATATATATATATATATATACACTCATTTAACAATTGGCGATGTTGTAAGTCTAATACATAAACTTAAGATGTATCTGAGTCTTGCTTACCACAGCCTGGCATAACAAATTACAAGAAGACACTAAAATTTCAGAGATGAATAAGCGATTTACATACATGATTTTTGTTAATTTCAAAGGTTATTCTTTGGTTAAATCTTACAGTCAGATATAAATATCTTTTCCAAAGACTTTAAGGCTAAAATGTGGGTACCTAAGACAAGATGTCTGACTTAAGGTACAGCCATATGTTCACTTTGAAAACAAAATCCCAAAAGTTGAAATGCTCAGCTTTTAGGCACTTTGTTTTAAGAAATAAAACACAGGGACAAGGTGGAAGAGAAAATTGGCTCGTTGCAATTAATTGCAATTTATTTGTTTAAATAAGGGAGAGACCGGGCTAGTTGTATTGACATGGAGGGGAACTAATAGCTGTAAAACAGTACTACTGCTAGTAGAAGATTAAAGTCTAAGCAAAAAGAACTTAGGAAATGCAAGTATGGAAAAGGAAAACCAATGTCTTTATGGCAAGTTTTCAGATTTAACTCTAGTTGCACACTGATTAATATATAAAGTTGAAATAAAAGCATAAGCATTTTATATCCCGACAGGTATTAATTGGAGAAAGCAAAATTCAGTTTGCCATAGACTTCCTAGGCTTTTGGACTGCTGAAAACATACCTACACTAAATGATTCTTGTAAATCTATTTCACAAACCTTTGATGTGGGATACTTGTTAAAAACTCTAAAGATGGCTAATTCAGCAGCAACAGTCTTTCCAGAACCTGTAGGTGCTCCAAGAAGAACATTACAGTCTGTGTGATAAAGTGTATGAAATATCTGGGTCTGGATAGGATTGAAGTGTGTGAACTTGTAGAGGACTTCATATTCTCGATGTCCTAAGGCTGTGACAGGCAAAGGCTGAAGATCTAGAAGCTCTACAAACACAAGATAATCATGAGTGCACAACAACAGATGCCATCCTATAACATAGTCAGTCTATTATGAAGGTAAAGATATTAACCGATACTTCAGTGGAAAACTTAGACTGGAAATGGCTTTACCTAACATCTCATATGACATAGAATCCCCATTGGGACATTGTTAATTTCAATGAGGAATAATGAAAAATTGATTTTATAGCTCTAAGTATTTCTTGAAGTACTGTAGTTAATATTCCGACAGCTGTGAAACCAGCCACTTAAATAAATTAATCTTTTTCTTAAAACTGCTTGCTTTCTTCCAGTTGTATTAAGTTCTAAACTCACTGTATTAGACTACATGTATATGTCCAGCTTCTTATGATAACAGAATGTAGAGTTGGACTACAGCAGTCTGTATATTTCAAGAAAAAAAATCCATCTAGTTAAGTTTTTAAAATTGATGGAGTAATACAAATCAGAGGAATACAACTAAATTTTGCATCTAATCCTTAAAATATGTAATTAAAGATATAATCTCAATAAATAAACAAACAGCCTTTCAGTATATGATTCTCTGTATAACTTGAGGGCATCTGCTATCCAAACAATTAGAGACTGTGGAATCTGGGAGATGATATATATAACCAGATTGGATTTGGAATTCTACCAAATTAAGGAGACTGCAGTGATTCTGCTATGCAGATGCTTGCTTTGAAGTTGGTCAGTGTTTTTTTTTTTCTTTTTTTTTTTTTTTTTAGTGGCTGGAGGTCTCATTGTCTTTTCAGGGTGCTTCACATTAAGGTATGATATGGGAGTCATAAAATCTACCGAGGCAATGATGCCTAATATTCTTCACGTGCTTTTCCCTGATACCTTATGGCTGTTTTATCATTCCCACTAAAACTGATTTCTTGGGTTCTGCCGAGGAGAAAGAAGGTTTTCTGCCTAGCAGGGCCTCTATGTACTTCACTGTTGAGTGGGAACCAGATGGGAATTGAAATCAATTACCATAAATCCTAGAGGCTCCATAACTGGTGATGTGTAAATATCTTTCTGTTTCTTCTGAATAGTAGTCAGTGATCAGTCAATTAGATAAAAAGGTTACACATGCTTTTCCAGACAGCGTAGGTACAGTATAACAATAGCTAAACACTTCACAAACACATGTGAATTTATGCATGCCAAAGGACAACATCGTATGAGAACTGAGTATTTCTGAAGGCACTCACTTCACAGACTGCTAGATGAGCCAAATGTAATTACAGTGGAAAGGTTTTTCAATGACATCAGGCACAATGAATGTATAAAGCAATTTATGTATCCAGAAAAAAAGAATCAAAACACAAACACATGCTTCTGTGCCAAGTGTTAAAAAGGAGGGGGAGGGGAAGGCCATGGCTTGAATGAGTTGAAATTAGATGTTCAGCACTGTAACAATGCTTGCAACGAGGCATTCATTTTAGAAAAAGTAGTAAAATGTTGCATATCTTCAAAATTTTAACTGTTCTTTTCTTTGCTGAATACCACTTATAACACAACCATCCACTCTAAGATTATTTTGAACCAGTCCAGAAGAAATGCAATGCTAAGATAAGACATATTGTAATGCAGCCCAGTTTTATATAATATTTTCAATTTTCCTATGGTTTATAGTGAGCCTGGAGTAGCAAAAAAAGCCGGTATCACATTGAGCTAAAATAAGCTGCTTTTTATTCAGGATTTTAAAATTTTAGAGAGCTTTAAAGTTAATGAAAAATGGTATCAATAATACAAATATATGAGAAAATGAAATACCATATTCTTTTCTCTTACAAAAAATGCGTTAGAGATTTGTTGCATTATCATAAGGAAAATCAATACAAACAAGATGAATTGAAACAAAATGATCACATTTGAAATTACCTGTGTGGGGTGGATGCCTCTCTGGAAGAATCAAGTGTTGAAAATTTATGATGCACACAGCTTCTGCTCCTAACCATCTATCGGACACAGCTCGAATGTAATATTGAGAAGGCAGAGGTTCAAAAATTGGGATTGTGAACACCAGTAGTTGAGGTTCTTTAGTAATGACCTAATGCAAACATTGTGTAGAGAATAATTACTGGACAGACAAACCAGTAACTTGAAAAATCATACAGTTTGCCTCACTTTCATAATCATTACTAACACAAAGCAATAAAGTACGTGTGCAACTCCAAATGCAAGATATTCACATCCATTAAATATTTCACCATTGGCAGTGGATTTTGCTTCCATTAACTTCAAGGTACAAATAAGACTAATTCTTCATCTTTAACAGACAAAACTGTTACAGTCTTTCCATTTTAATCTGGAAAAAAAAAAGTCCCACCAAACGAGGAAGAGAAAAAGGGACATCTGAGATTAGGAAACATCTTTGTGAAAGTCCAGGCTTAAAACAAACATCTGAAACTAAAAGCTGTGCTGCTGCTTTTCAAATCTGATTAGCTCAAAATTCTGTTTGGCCTTAAAACTTTCCATCTCACTAACTTTACTTTTGTCTTGTTATGAGATTCTGAATCCATTACCTGCTTTTTTTGAATGATGAAGTATTCTGAATGATAAATGTGATCATTAGTAGGGTCTTCTACCCAAATCCACCAGGGCTCTCCCACAGTGCCATGTACCTTTAAGAGTAGAAAAGATAGCTTTATTATAGTTGTAATGAGGTTCCCAAGATTTGACAGGTGTATCAGGTATAGTTCCAAATGATCTAGGCTTACAAAGGAACACAGAAATGAGAGATAAGAGCAATATAACACTTCTAATTAATTTGTCTGCTTAAAGACCATATTGCATTAAGAGTTTGCCTAATGTGTATATAATATAAATGGGCACAATATAAAAGCAACTGAAACTAGTTAGTGCCTCAGCTGTCTATAAATAGACCAAACTGCCAGACTTCCCTTCAGGGCTGTAAAAAAGGATGCCTTCTTTTTCCTCCTTGTACTTCTGTCTGTTGATTCTGTGTACAGAAAAATTGACTTTTGCTGTCAGTCAGAAACATTCTCATAGTAAAAATCGGACTGCATTCTAACATTCCTCTCTCTGCCCTCTCTTCTAGAAAAAGATTCAGAACACTGTAGTTTGATCCACTCACTGCTATAGGTTAAGTGAGAAGAACATAGACAGAGCTGGCTCTTCATGAATTCCATGCCATATGTTAATACTTTATTCCATCCTAGATTTTAGCTTACTTTGTTGTGTACCTGTAGTCTTAATGAGTTATTTTGTAGTGCCAGCCACAAATGGTAGCTATTTGGAATACTCAGTCAAGAATTTTTGTTTCTTTGCCAGAATCAATTACTCATGTTCCAGTGTGCCAATTTTACTTAAATATCTATCTAGGAAAAGGAGAAAAGTGCATAGTAAAGTAATATGGAATTCATACTATTAAATGAGCTTATATTACTGATGTTTCTGATGAGGAAGGTATAAAAACAATGTGAAGGTGAAAAAATGTTGGAAGACGTAAGGAAGGCTATGAAGTTCAAAGCTCAGAATTTTTGTTATCAATGGTAAGAGCACCTTTGAAGAGTCCTGTGGAAAAACTGCATGGGGAAATAGGCTCAAAAGTAATGATTCTCAAGAGCTCTGGAGAGTTCTTAAGAACTGACGTGTACCTGTATTTTGGGCAACCATTGCCTAAAACTGCATGTTTGATATATGACTCGGCTAATTAATACTAGTTACATTATTCTGTATTTCTGCCGGACTCCTCCTGGCTGCAGTAATGTTTATTTGCCCTGTCTACATATATTTAGAGTCCCTTGGCTCTGACAGTACGGTAAGAATTTTCCACTGGGATCTGTCTCAACATTTACCGAAATACATCTTCTTGCCTTTTCCTTGTAAAGCTACGTCCAAATTTCATGAGACTGTTCTAGAATTAAGTATCCAGGTAAAGAAACAGTCTTAAAAACATAAAATGTTAGCTAAGTGAGTCATTTCAGTTAAGCATAGTATTTACATTTTTAATATTCTGATTTTACTTGAGTATTGCCATTTTTTTTAAAATTTATTTATTATTTTTGGACAGCTAGTTTTTGTATCATTTACAGCCGTACCTATAGTTTCTGACAATAGTCTTCTGAACAGCTTGCCAGGAAACTGTGTGATGATGCAGAAGCAATTTTGGACTTTCAGTGGTTGAATTGAAAAGGTAGTTATTCATTTTCAATGACCATTAAATTTTAACAGCTTTGTTTTTCTAAAGAGACAGAAGTTTCATTTACTAAAGAAAAAAAAAAGAAAGAAAGAAAAATCACAAGAAAAAAATAAGAAATAGCTACCTGACCAAAACAAACAAACAAACAAAAAAAAAAAACAGGAAAAAAGTATTGAGGAACTTTCCAAGTTTTGATGAGTATCACTTTACAAATACTACAAGAGCTCTATATGTTGAATAGACAAGATACCCACAATATTTCCAAAGCTAGGAAATACTAGGAATGCTATGTCAAAAGGTCATAACAAAGCTTGGGCGAAAACCTGTTTTCTGAACTTCAGAAGTTCAGAGATGACATATAGGAGTAGAATTCTGTGCAGATCCCTTTTTGATTTGTAAAAATCTGGAAGAATCTAAATTTTGTAGAATGAAAATAGACTGAGAAATTACTTTGTATTAATATGAAGATAGTTTAATATGTCTTTAATAGCATTCAGGTAACATGGATAAAAGATTGAATGATAAAAACCTGTTTCAATCCTACCAAAAAATACTTATAATTTACGTTAGGGATCCATTAAAATATTTTTGTAATAAATGCAGGTAGCAAAAAAAAAAATAATTAGACTTTAACGTCCCATTCACACGCTAGCTTTGTGAAGCTTCCAAAACAAAAGTAAAACCCTTCAGGCAGGGAGAATAAATTCCAATATCATCTAAATGTTTATGGAATAAAACTCTAACTTACTTGTGATTACATTAAATTTGCGAGGGGATTTTAAACTTATTTTTTAATAAAACATACTTAGTAGCCACCTTTCAGAATGATAATTTCTTTTATCTTTTAAGAGTAGAAAAAGACAAATATGCTTGTCCATTGATGTATGTTTGCCTTCTTTCTGTAGAATGTTTCAGAAGTACCAGCAACAATACAATGCCCCCATGTGGACATTTGTATTTCATTTAGATTTGTCTTAAATCTATTTCTAATTAACAAATTCTGAATGAAAGGGTATGGGTACATGTGTCCAATTAATACAATACCTTGTGTTTAAATTTTCACTGTAAAACATAGATGAATATAATTCCAAACATATCTCAGCTTTTCTGTTCAGGCAAGTACAATTCAGAAAAGACACTGATGTGAATATACATTTGTGAAGCCATGGAGAGCAACAGAACTTGGCATACATGAACTGTATTTCAAGGCTTTATTTTCTGAGTTTGACATTCATTCACAGTTCAGAAAGCCATCTGTGTCTCCCTTTTCTTTGCTCTCCTTTTTGGGCATATAACTCTGTGGGCAATAACTCACACCCAGTACAAACTCAAATCTATGTGTGATGCTATTAATATACCAGTATTAGCACTTGCTTCAACATGTTATAAACATGGCAACCTTGTTACAATTAATGGAAATAAAAAGATGATCTTTGGCTGCCTTCTTCCAGAAACGTCTTAAAGGTTGTGCCATTTCTGTTATCAAATTTGCTTTTTAGAGAAAAAAAAAAAAAAAATCTTATCCAAACAGCTATGGTCTCCCTGTGACTGAAGCTAAATGAATGTTTCTAGGCCTCCACATTTTTTTTTTTTTTTTACCTGATCATTCCATGTGAAGTCAGGAGTGATGTTCAGCCGGACTCGGAGCACTGTGCGGGTAATTGGCTGAATTGTTGCTTCCATTGCAATGGAGGGGATTTGATGGACACACTGTTTTACCTTTAACCCAATCTTCACATGATGCAGCATATGACCTGCCAAGAAAACATTAGTGTAACAAATTTGCATTTACGGGAAAAATAATACAATTCTGACTTTCAAATAGGCTTTTAGAGAGGAATATTATTGCTTGCTTGTTTTGCTCTTAGGTGTGTAAATGTCTGACTCTCTTGACCTGGCATGTCTGAGTATTTTGTAATACTTAACTTGAATTAGCAATTTAGAGCCTAGAAAAATCAGTGTTAACCCGCCTGTTGGCTATAACTAAGGGGTTAAAATAACTATTAAGAATTCACTTTGGAAACATATTATGTCAAGCTAGTTCCCTTTCCTTTACTGACTTTTTGACCAGGCTCTTACTAAGCCATATAGCTGTTTTTTAAAGCTTGAATACTGACCTTTTACTTAATGAAGGACACACATTTGAGCTTCTACAATTCCTGTGTAGTGATTCGAAGTACACAGGACACTAGTTTCATAAAATTGAATAAAGGTGGTTAATAGCTTAAAATTCATGCAACTAATAATCATCTCACAGCAGCTCTGATCTTTCGGAATACACCAGTGTGTAACCAAGCCAAAGGAAAAACTAAACACTGCACTGTATTTTATTTTCTATCACAGTCATGGTAACTAAGGCAAGAAAGGAATCATATATATGTATATATACATATACATATATATATATATATATATAATTCCTAGTTGTATTTTACAGATGAAATCTTTGTTCCCTTGCTCTTCATTTCTTCATTTTAAATACAAGCCAATGTATGTAGGAAGCAGTGTTATTCTCCCCCCCCCCCCCCCCCCCCCCCAAAAAATGTTGCAACTGCTAGTTTATTTAGGTAAAGAAGACTGATTAATCATATTTTCACTGAAATCGCTTATCTAATTACTTGGAGCACATTTTAAGTTTTAACTATAATGGTCATAAGTACTCACTGTTGGCAGCTATAAGTGGCTACTGATGTCATTATGTGGCTCCTGTGTACACTCTCTGATTGAAAATAAACAACCACCCCAAAACGAAGAAATCCTATTATTTGCATTATGTGCAAAGTGATAAGGAGATATAAACTTTTTCTTGTTATTGCACAAATTTTAGGAGCATAACAACTTGCAATTAGTATTTCTTTTATTATTTGAACCTTGCCTTTCCCTCTTCAGTTTTTCTTATTTAACAAACTGGCAGATTTTGTCTCTCAAAGTATTTATTTATCTATACTATTTTGTACTGAATGGTGATCTTGCTTAAGAAGCAAAACACTAATGCAGGAATTTTAACAGCTTTAATCAGTTTAATTTGTAGTTGGTACAACAAGTGCACCTATTGCAAGTGGATGGACTACTGAAGAACAAAACAATTACATTGGTACATGTTGGTAATGCAGGCAGTATTATAGCATACTTGCACAATGACTAGCTTTTGCAATTAGAGATAAAACATCAGAAATTTTGCTATTTAAAGGTAGGTGCCAATCTTCAAAGATATGAATTAATTGGTTATGTACACAGGTAGATTTCTTCATGCCAAAAATCCCTTTCTGTAACATAGTGTGTGAGGTGGACTTCCGTGTCTATACAGCACAGTACTGAGGTTTTGTATAGGTATCTGCTAGGGTAAAATAAGGCTCCTCTCCCAAATTCTTCTTGTTAAAATCATTATAAATCTCTCTCTCTCTTCTCTTTTTCATTCTTTTTAATAGTTATGAGAAGCTATCAATGGTGTTTAAGAAATACGAAAACCTTATAAACTAAAAGATGACTGTTTGAGAAAATAGGTATACTTAACAAAAGAAGAATAAATTTTGCTTGTTCCACAAAGACTGTCAACTATATTCTGAAAACTGGGACTGTATATTTCAAATGCCACAGTGATTTCTTGGCATTTCAGAAACTTTATGGTTACATTGCAGTAGCGAGTCAACTGTGTCTAATATATGGCACATTGGAATCCAGGACCTGTGCACACAACACGCTCTTTGACGGGGAGAGTTGTCACCCAGTGGATGCATTTGGCTCTCCCTAGGACATGGT
The DNA here is from genome assembly GCF_009769625.2 of Cygnus olor. NCBI lineage: Eukaryota > Metazoa > Chordata > Aves > Anseriformes > Anatidae > Cygnus > Cygnus olor. The sequence continues at coordinate 44,438,416 of NC_049171.1, forward strand.
CTGAGCTAGCCAGCCACCTCCTGTCTTTTTTATTCTATCTCCAGGGTGACAATAACATTTGAAAAGGAAGAAGCAGTAACACTGAAACTTGGACTACGGTGTCAGAATCACAGAATCACAGAATTGAAGGGGTTGGAAGGGACCTCGAAAAATCATCGGGTCCAACCCCCCTGCAGGTTCCCTAGAGCAGGTTGCCCAGGTAGGAGTCCAGACGGGCCTTGAGTATCTCCAGAGAAGGAGACTCCACAACCTCCCTGGGCAGCCTCTTCCAGTGCTCCGTCACCCTCACTGTGAAGAAATTCTTTCTCATGTTGGTGCGGAACTTCCTGTGCTCCATCTTGTGGCCATTACCTACCCCCACAGACCACTGAAAAGAGGTTGGCCAAATCCCTCTGTCTCCCACACCTCAAGAATTTATACACTGTGTTATACACTATATTTATACCTAAATATATGTCAGAGAACAAGTCAGCACCTGGAAGCTGTACCTTTTTCATTTCAACATGGCTTTGAATTCCAACAAAATGTACAAGGCAAGCAAAGTCTTAGTGAAAGAAAAAGAGGAAGGACAAGAGGAAGTATGTCAAGAAGCAGTACTTGACAAAGATGCACAGGACGACTTGCTTTGGCATTTATAATGCTGAAGAACATGAAATATCCTTATATGTAGTCACCAATGACTTGTTTTTACTATCAAAACCCAATTCTCACCTACTTTGAAGCTAAGTAAATATAAAACAAACCTACACGTTCTATATGTATATTAAAATGTTTCTATCTTGTGAATATTAGATCCACAAGCTGAAAAAAGCAAAGTAGTTTTGTATTTTAATACAAATTTCTTGCTTCTCCAAGGCTAGGTACAAGGAGAAACTAGCATTAAAAGAAGAGAATAAAAGCACTAACACAACTCATGGAAAAATAAGTTAAGCATTAAAAAAAACTACAAAAATACACAAATTAACAATTTGTGAGATACTTCTGAATGAAAAAAACACTGTAATGCTAGCACTTAAAATATTGTATTTTTAATACATTTAAAATTATTATGTATTATAATATACAGTTTAAGTGAGTTTTAATAGTTTTTTTTTTCCCCTCATAGTCCTTTGTTTTAACCTAGTAAATAAAAATATACTCTCTAATTCTGCGAACTTCTACAGTTTTATCTAACTTTTTCAAAATTAATTTTAGGCACATAATAAAGCGACTTAAGTTAGGAGCGTAGTCCTCTTGTCAAATCAGAAATAACATACCTAAGAAGTAGAGACTATGAAATGTGTTTTCATTGTAAAAATTAAATTAAAAAAAAAAAGGCAGTTTGTTTCCAAAAAAAAAACCTGGCATTACAAGTGCAATGAAAGTCCAAGATCTAAACGATTTGCTCCCAAATCAGAACAAATATACTAAGATAGGAAAAAGAAATACATTACAAACATTTTTTTCCTCAATTTCAACCAGCTGGTGGGTATTTTATCCACAGCAGTTTACATGGACATACCAGAAATTGTCATTATATTTATCAGTAGGCTCGTGGATTTTCTCATTTTCAATATGTCAAAACCCTTAAAAAATTAAGGTTTTTCTGCAATGACACCAATGACAATGAATTCTCCACGTTCAATGAAAATTAATGCTGCGTCTGGGAAGCAGGCCATTTAATGAGAGCACACCTGGACATAATCTGCCTTTTTTTTATTGTTAATGCTATTTCATTAAAAAAATCCAACTTGAAAAAAAAATAAACAGATGACTTTCATAGTACTGTTTTACTTAATTAGAGCAAGAAGGGTAACAAAATGTATATATTGACATAAATACATATATAAATATATGTATCTGTGTATATATATATATGTAAAGACATATCAATATCCATGTCCATTCTAAGTGTGTGCTGGGATTGGCAGGACATGGGCCAGTCTCACCCATATTACAAACACAAGCTGTGGAGACTGAATAAGCCTTCTTTATTGGACAGACCATAATACCATGTTAATGTGTTTCATGGCTTCCAGACCAGAGTGGGTTTGGTTTCCTAATGAATGTCTCAGACTTAGTTCTAACTTGACTATTAACTTCTAATAGTTTAAGCAGATCAGCATTGCTGATTTCTCACCTATTTCATCTTTTCTCATGTCCTTCATCTTGTCTACAGTGAGATTCTTCTCTTCCAACTTTGAGAGGACTGATGGTGGTAACACGGAGAACTGTCTCAGAGGGCTAACCCAGCCCCACAGCCGCTTGTCAATGACTTTGCTGAGATTCAGTAGTCGATATGTCATTGCAGGCCAACGTTTCCTAAGGGCAATCTCAAAAAGAGCTCGAACAATACGAGCTGCATTCTGGAGAGCAAAAAAAAAGGCAAAAATGTTGTAATTCACTCAAGTATTCTTTGTAAAATGAAAAGGAACCCATAGACTCATCTTTGACCAACCATAACAATAGATTTTTCTCTTCAAACTTATTTCAAACACTCTTGAAAACTTTATTTTTTTTCCATTACTGTCTAATGGCAGAACTACCTCATGATTGCCTACAGAAATTATGAAAAGAAACATGTGCAATTAATTACAGTTGTAGTGGCAGGTCTGTCATAGGATTTTGAACGAACATTAGGGAGTTCTACTTAGTATCCTCCTCCTTCTCCCCCCATAAAATACACATCTGCAAGCTTGGTTTAACTGGAAATTCAAGATTTAAGATTTTACCTCTGTTATGCTTCCGTAATACCCACCCATTTCACACTGAATTTCACAACATCTCCACAGACGTTTAATAATTTTTTTTCTAAATATATTACAGTCTCCCAAGCCTATTGCATATGTATAACTAAACTGTATAAATCTGCTTTGGAGTTGGAAAATTAATTATTAACATAAGCTTGAATGAGGTCAGTCTTATCTTGAAAACCTAAGTTATGATATTCATTTCATAAGCTTATCAAGCTGTATTATGAAGTTGTGGGTTTTCTTTTGATTTTTTTTTGGCCTACCATTACTGTGCCTGGATTAGCAATCCTGTTCTTGATTCATGTAGTAGAATACAATCTTTCTCTACTGGCTCTTGAATGCCAACAGGAATAAAAAATAGAAAATTATTTGGCCATGATAGGAAGCATATGTTACTAAAGAAGCTTATTTCTTTTACTTAGAAAGGATGAATGATTTTCCAAATAGTCACTATTCAATTAAAAAAAATTGCAAGTTGTAGCACCGGTTCCGCGTGCACAAGTTATGAAGGTTTGAGAAGATCATGTTTGCCTCACTAAAAATGTTATAATTGAGACAGACAAATAAAAGCAATTGTTTTGAAAGCAAAGATTAAAAGAATCGTACTGAAGATGATCTTGCTGTGCAAGTACCACAATTTTTATGATGTGTGTAATGATTTCAGACTCATTTAAGCCCAAATGTGCTAGGAAATGTAAAGACTTCTGAAGAAAATGTTGCTATGAAAATCTTGCTGGCGAACGTATATACTTTTGAGTATTTAACTCTGACCTTTAGCACTGACTAAATGCAATTTTTCAATTAATTCTGTCCAAAATGTTTTTTTTAAGGATAAGAGATAAAGTATTCAATGCAACACATTCCATATACATTTATTTTTAAATTAAAAAAAAAAAAAAAAGACAGGATGACCTAAAAGGTAAAACTTTGTAATCTATTCCATACACTTATTAATGTTGCATATCTGGTATCGTCTATGATATTTTGTCACTTTCAGTGTGTTCTTCAAGATTCATAGTTCTAAAATTTCAAGCAACACCTTTTGCATTCTAAGATGGTCTCTCTAACTCCGTAAGCAAGCAGTTCTGTGTCACAGACTTGCAGTTCTCTTTCTATTCAATGTTATAACTAAACATGCTGTATAGCTATTGACCAGTCATCTGTCAAATTAAACCAACAAACAAATATATGTTGATATACAAACTTATACAGTAAGTTCTAGCAATAAATTTGTAATAGCCTACCTTTCTTGTGTAAAGCAAAGATGTGAATAAGACACAAATTTATGTTTTACAGAAAGAAATATAAAAGCACACAAAACAAACACAGATTGCAACAGTTTTCCAGATTCAGAAGAAAACCCAGTAAGGTAAGAATAACATTTCTCACCAACTATAATTAGAACTACTAAATATAATAAGACTACAGGGGTAATATCAATGAAAGGAACATTCAAATTTAACAACAATAAAAAAGCAGTAATCTCCTAATGTAGAATTTTGCATTATTTTTCCACTTAGAAGTATACCACACTCATGGAAGGCTTTTATTTTCAAATCGATTTGCATAAAAAACAGTCCAGCTTAAGGTCTACTTACATAATTGTAAACATTTGAGAGAATGAAAACAGTGGAAGGCAGCAACAGATACATAAAAAATACTGACTATTTTTACCTGTGCAACATATGCAGAATCTGAAATAAGAGAGAAGCTGTCCATCTCCCCTCTGCTAATATATGTTTGAAGGAGGATATTTATTTTTCCGTAGTTGTTTTCCACACCTCCAGGAGCAGGAAGTTCACAGAAATCATTCAATAAGGTATCCAGTTCTTCTATTTCTTCTTCTCTTACCTAAAACACAATTATACACTATGAAGAGGCTGGAGGAACTTGATAAAAAAACTTTTATACTAAAATCAAATTTTCCTTATAATATTGTTACATTATTTTTAAATTAAGTCTCTAGTTTTAAGGGGGGGGGGGGGGGTGGGGGAAGAAGCAAAACCACATCTTCCAGAATGTAGCTAATAGGTCATAATTGAAACTATCTTAATAGTGACACAATTACATTTTATTATTCATCACCATCTATTAAAGTTGTCATTGACATACAAAAATTTGATATGCCACAAAAATTGAATCTTCTGACCCCACCATCCTTCATCTGATGAGATTTCATTTTTTATTTGACCAGAGTAAAACCTCTGTCCATCTGGATTAGGGCAATTTTGAATTAACATTAAATGCATTCATTATAGTTACATAGTTTGCATGTGGCATAATACATTTTTAACTCAAAACTGTGAAGTACTATGATTCATGATATTAAAGTTTTCACTGTTAATAAGATTAAGTCTTAATATGAGTAAAGAAATATTCATATCTATGGTTTGAATAATGCATAACATTTTACATTCTCCCTCATGACCCTTACATGGCAAAACCAGCATAAATCTACATATTCTTTGATTTACTGATAGTCTGTTAGTGTAAAACTTATTTAAAGAGGGTAAATGTTTGGTCCCTGCAGGGAACCAGCTGAAAGCAATTTTCATTTGGACCTGGCTACCTGACATACAAAAGACTTTAAGACAGTTGGGTTAAAAGCGCAAACTATCCAGCCACCTATAGAAAAGAAAAAGATGAAGGACGTATCCTTCAGTCACAGATGGCTCCAGTGTCAGGGGAATATTATGCTCTACTTACACCAGCAATTTTGGTAAGTTTTTCTGGTCTTGCATAGCACAGTACAGGTAAAGTCCAGATTGACAATTCAGCTACTACTGACCTACCTATCTCAAGATACAGAATTTTAAAAGGTATTATGGAGACATGTTTCTTATTAGCAAAAGTCACAATTCATATCACAAAGAGGGATAAATTCTGAGTTACTCTTGTGCAAATCAGTTTAATGCTCAGAGCTCCACAGCTAGTGAATCACAATAAACTGGAAATGATGTTGCACTGATGCCATACCATACGAATCTGAGAAAGCAAGCTGGAAAAACTGTTTTAGTCAAGAAGCATCACTACTGACTTTACTACAAATATAGAAACATATCACATCATATTTTCCATATGTTTTCCTTTTAAAAATTCAATTATGCTAAATTTAGATCCAGAAAAGTAATATCACAATCATGAAAAAAAACGAACCATCTTTGAAAATGTTGCATGTATCACTGTGAAACCTCACTGCTTATTATCTTCTCTAATACAAGAGATTACAAAATAAAATTTCTCCATTAGATAAAGAGATGGCAATGCTCAGACAATGTGTGTAAATATGTAGATGTTGAGAGATTTACACTGCCAATTCACAGAGCCAGGTGAATGAGAGCCAACTCTGATCTGAAAGTTGTATAATTGTGCTAAAATGGCAATGAGCCCAAGATAATAAACCCTGTGGAGCCTGGCTTGCACCTCTATGAGATGCAAGCATGGGCAAACAAGTTCATGCCAGCTTGCAATGTATTGTATTGTATCCTATCCTATCCAGAGAGGAGGCAGAAAGGGAGGGTGGAAATGAACTGAATGTGATAGTACAGTAATGTTATAGCCTGCACAACAGAATCTGTTAAAACAACTTTCCAGATTTCAATGTTGAAAATAATTTATCAGAATTCATCATTCTGATAATCTAATATTATCCTCTGCATAAAGTATATCAGAGTTAAATTCACTGAGTCCTGCCTCATTTCTGATACAGCAAATTGCTCTAATATTGATTTAGACTTCAAACAGAAAAACTATCTCATCCATGGGTGCACCATTCCAATGGACACTTATCTTCACCTGTTAATAATTGAGAAGCTGAAAAGTTCTTAAAAGCATTTAAAAGGAATTCTCAAAGATCCATAACTAGTTATTAAATGTGCACTACAGTTCATGCTGAACTACATATAAATTTGAATGAGAGCATATATAGTTCTTGGCAATCATTCCTACCTAGAAAATATGTTTTATCTTAAAAAACAAGACTTTACTATTTAACGAAACTTCAGTCTATAGAATAGGCACTTACTATTTATGGAGTGAGTACTACAGAAGTGTCTAGTTCTAAGACATATACTTTGTATGAAATGATATAACTTTACCTTTATCTGTTCAAATTCTTCGGCTTTTGACACTATAGCAAGAATGTCACCTTCTGTTTTATGAGCATCAAACAATTCATTGAAAGTCTATTAAAATAAAATGAATTGATTTAGTACTGACAAAAAAAAAGTATATATAACACAAAAGAAAGAAACATTAACCAAGATTTTTAAAGGCATTTGACTTTAAAAGGTAAATAAGATGGATGAGCACAGTGATACAATTTAAACTGGAACAATTTCCAGAATGTCTTCTTGCTACTGTGAGAAAATTAGTCACATCTAAACTCAGGAATGCAAAATTGAGAGACATGCAATCTATGGCCATTAAAAAAAAAAAAAGAAAAAAAAGGTATAGGATATATTTGAGACATATCTGTGTGACTAATTATACATAGTGACAGTAAACAGTCAAAAATGGTTAATGCTCTGATTTTTCAGCATTTATGCAAGAAAAAATATCCATTTGTTACAAAGAAAAGGTTTTAAGATGAAATGTGTACTTTAAACCAAGCTTACAATACTACACAGTTTTGTACAAATGCATCTTTGTTACCAATTTACAACACAGTATAATTATGGTAGCAAAATTTGTTTAAGGTTGCACATGGCAACCTGATAAGATTTTCATTCAGGAAAAACCTTTTCATTACCAACCTCTACAGTTGAATGTGCTATCATGTACCAATGGTTGCACATACTGTTGGTATCAAAATGTTTCTTACAATTCACCTAAAAGTAGGCAGAGACTATAGAAATTTCATATCAACTCCTATTTTTCAATGTTGCTTTTTAATTAATTTCTGTCTTTTTGTCTCTATTCTCTCTCTCTTCCTCCCTCTCTCTCCATTTTGGTAAACATGATCTGAAAATATATTTAAGAAATCAACTACATATTCTGTGATATCTTACAACTGGTATAGGTTCAAAAATAAGGTAAAAAACCCACAGAAATAGAACGACATATTTTACCTCTATAGTATTGTATTTAATATAGTAGTGGCTGGCAGTTCTGCCTAAATCTGTTGAAGAAAAAAAGCCAGTTCTTTCTTCAAAGCGAATCATGCGGGCTTTGTCCAGTTTTCTGCCAACTTCAATTACCAGTTGTTCTCTGTGCTTTTCTAGACCTGGATCCATCTAGATGCCAAACACACACAAAGTTATTTGTTAAAAGGAAAAAAAAAAAAAAAGTGTAAGTGTTAAATGAATGATTTTATTGAAACAACTCAGTACTAAAAAGCCAGAAATCAAATAAAAGTTAGGTACAATTCTTAAGTCAAGATTTTCTCGAGTTCTCACTAATTACAGCTACATTCATGTTACTGACCAAAACCTGACTGTAGAGGACAAAGAAGGCAGAATAATATTTCTTTTATGATGCTTTGAGGCTATCAATATGTTGTAGACTGATAATATTGCTAATGAAACTGGTGTGATTATGAAATAAATATACAATTAAGCCTTTGAAAGAAATTTTATTGGAAACATATTCTTCGTGAAATTATCCTTACAGTATCATTTCACAAAAGCATGCAATCTTATGGTATCTCTTCTTCATGAAAATATTTTGGCTGATGCTATACCCTGCCTGGGTATCTGACATGAGAGTGGCTTTGATTGTATCACAAACAGAATAAGCTTCACATTGGATTGCTGAAATGATTACTAACAAAAAAGCTCTAATGTCTCCAAAAGCTTTGAGAATGCTGTCCTCAGCACCATTTCTATTCATACCAAAGTTCAGGAACTTAGACATTTTGTTGAAGTAACAACATACATTATCTCAGTAGTACATACAAGATGGGGCAAAACTCCCATCTGAATGGGTCTGTTGTGTAACTGGGTGTTTCCAAATCATGCACCTGGGGTAGCCTGACTGACTGGGATGGGTGAAAATGGATTAATAGTCACGTTAACCTTCTGGTATATATGCACCTGAGATATGGCTCTAATTACACCGGCAATGATAAGTCACCAAATTTGAAAAGACTGAAACTGTTCTAGCACACAGGCAGCATTCTTGTTTCTGGGCTTGTACAGCTCAGATTCCTACAGAGAAGTCATATCAACCCTCTTGGTAAACCTGCACCAGAGATACATGACCAAACTGCAAAAAGGACCAAGCTCAAAGAGTTGCTATACCTTGGTTTGTTCTCATTTTCTCTGGAACAATATTCAGTTTCACCTTTTTGCCGAAGTGGTTCATCTGGTGGCTGGTGAAGCTGCAAACGAATACAGTCATTTCCCCAAAACAGCTGCAAGACTAGTTCCTAATATTCCCTGTCTCTGCCATTTGCTCCGAAGCTGTTTCTCCTTAGTTATGGCTTGCCTTAGTTTCAAGTCAAAAGATAAGATGACAAAAGTCTAGAGTGCTTTTCTCAATAGTAAGTTATGCATTGAGGTCAGATTTCAGAGCAGAGGTGGTCAAAAAAAAAAAAAAAGTGATCAGGATGCCAGATGTTTAACATTTCATAAAACTAAAGAGGAAAAAAAAAATCAAAACACTTCCCTACTCCTGCCCTCCTTTGGCAGCCCAAATTACCCGCCAATCTTTTGCCTTACATACAAAAAACCCTAAAGCTGTAACAGTAGACTAATATTTTTTTCACAAATACAAAGGTTTTAACTTTAAAGGAAAGGTCACCAACTTGAAAAGGCCATGAAACAATATTCCAGTTCAGAGAATCCATGGGTAGTACTCTTCTTGTTGAACTACCCTAATTAGAAATCCCACAGAGTAAAAGATCCAGCCTAGAACAGCTCTAAGCCATACTCTTAGAAACAACCCTCGATGTGTCCACTGCAAGAAACTGAGCAGGTCTGGAGTACTAAAACAGAAACGTAGGGCTTACGGGGACAAAAAGCTCTGCTTAACTGTGGAAACAACAAAAAGCGCAACCAAAAAATACAGGAGAAAACAGAAAAAGGAGTTAGTTTAAAACAGCTCCCACCTGTTGTTTGGAACCCTAAACAAAAGAGCAAAAGCCTGAAATTCATACCAAAGGCTTCCCTGATCTGACACTCACATTTGCTCCACTCTTTCCTCCCACTCTTCGTTTCTTCTTGCCTCTCACCATAAGTTTTGCCCACTTTCTTATCTCAGTAAAAGGCATTATCGGCACTTCTGGCAAACAATATAAAAAGTTGCTAATCAAAGCAACGGGGCTGGAGTAGCCTGTGACTGGGCAAGGGCCAGAATCTGTTTCTTGGGGAATGAATGGTACCACCCTGGAGAGAACATGCAGGGCACATAATGTGTTGGTGCACAGTGGGTGCACACTTGCCCCTCTCTCCCTGTGCAGGACAACACCCCCGGTTGTGTGGACAGGCTGGACCTTTCCTGCCCTGAAGGAATCCTTGGATGTGGTGAGTGCCGCCTGGCTTCCTCACCTTCCTCAGAAGGGGAAAGGAGGACGGGTTTGCATTTTCTTAGTGCCACTGAAGAGCCGAGAAGAGTGTGACGCATGGCAGCTATGCAGATGTATGTGTTCTGAATGGGTACCACTGGCTGTCAGCCAAAACAAAGACAGAAATTGGCATACTGCAAGGTTACTAAGAAACAATAATACACCAATTATGAAAACTGAATACCTGTAACTAGAACAGGAGGAACACAATGACCTACGTGAACAAATCTATGGTTATGCCCACAGCTAGCACTATACCACCCATATACTTTCTGCCTACAAAACATTAATAGCTTTGAAGTTCAAAACTGTTTTTGTAGAAAATGAGGGGACTGGCATTGGGTTTGCTCCTACGTGACTGAATAACACTTCAAATTGATGTAATTTGTTGTTGCCTTAACACAAAAATAGGAATATCTTTTATTAGCACATCAAATCAGAAGGATAGAGAGGAGGTCAGTGGCAGGAAAAGCCAAGTGCTGTCCATCTCCACTTTCTCAGCAGCTGAATAAAAATGCACAAGCAAGGGAAGGGGGAAACAACTCCTATTAATTATTTTTTAAGTTTATAGAAAATATTTCTGCTAATGCTTTATTACTTTTTTCACCAGGTACTATATCACCATGGTTGCATTTCTTTTTAACTAAAATTAGTCAATAACACTGGAGGAAAATACCTGGTTAAAAAAAGGGAAGAATTTATAGGAATGGGATAACAACATTCTTTTCACTAACAAAGCAACTTTTTTCTTTTCATTTATCTATTACTTTGTGACTTTGGATAGTGTTAAATTAACATATAGCAATGTACTATATTGCTTTTTTGTAAAAAACAGATTTGAGATGACCAGAGAAGGCCTAAAGGTGCATACAGAAGCTTGCTTAAACCACAGACTACCTACTTCCACTCTAACTTCTGCTATCAGCCACAAAAACTATCTGAAAAATCTCTTAATATATATCTCCACATGTCACAATGACTGAAACAGCAGTTGCTCACAATATCATGATAAATCACAAAGGTCACAAAACAGATTCAGGACGTGAAATAAACTGCAGTTACTATGTACTTGTGAGTTTCATCTGCACTACACTCAAATTACCTGTGTCCAAACTATGATAACATTAAATGCTTTTAATCAGCTATACAGGAGGAAAAAAAAAAAAAAGGCAACAATATTTAGATAATCTATAAACTATGAAAGTTCCTAAAAATTACAGAGAATCAACTGAACTTGAAAAAAAAGCATGTAACTCTGTTCTGATTTATATTAATGCATAGAACACTTCTAAATAAACAAATAAAAAATGAAAATAAATCAATAACAAATTTTACAATTACTAAATCACAAGAAAAAAACAACAAAAAATATAATTGATAAGATGTCATGGGATGAAATATTCTGGAACAGAATATGACTGAAAAAAAAGCAAGCGACTCAAGAACACTTTATTTTATCATTTATATTTAGCCTACAATACTGAAACAGTGACGGTAGGCCAACTTAACAGAAACTATCTGATAAAAATGAATGTCATCCTCTGAAGCATAGCTTGACCAGCTAAAATATATTTTATGTGAACAGAAGGGACCTCTTAATTTAGTGGTAAAAGTACTCCGCTGCAAAAAATATCTTTCTTTTTCTGAACATTTTAAAAGAATTGCTGATGTCAGGTAAGTAGAAATAGCAAATATTTATCCTCACATCAGGGAAGGATTACAGACCCTGAACAGGTTACAGATTTTTTTAAAATGCATTTTATACCTGATAAGCTTTGTGACTGATGCCATATACTAATGGATTTGCTCTCATCCGTACATAAAGATAAGTGTAACTTATCCACTTTACTGCTTCTTCCACATTAGTTACTGTTCCAAGAGCAATCTGAAAATAGGAAAAGAGACAAAATTAAATGTATATACTACAGCTGAATGTAAATATTTGGCTGAAAACATACTGAATTCAGTGCATTAGCATTAAAGATAGTGTCAGTACACTTCCAACATAAATTATATTAAAATAAGCATAGAACAATATCTTGAACCACTTACACATCTGCATCTTATGAACATCTAATAATGGTAGATAGTAGCCCACATGATCTTTTCTACTGCTTATGATATTTATAATTAAAAGAGAATACTGAGCTAGCTTATTACAGAAAAAAAATCGTAATTCTTGAGTGAATATGATCAGGGTAATTTAAAGAAGAACACCTTAAAAAAAAACTACAGTTAAAAGATTAACTTTCATACAAATGTAAACACACTTTCTGGTCCTAACCCAAATCTTACTGACAGTCTTTAGGATTTTCTTCATCATACCCCTGTATTCGGCCATCTGTTTATACACAGTTGTTAAAAAAGTCTGTTCCTTTTGTATCTGGCAAGTCGAACATACAGATACCTGCTACTTTTTTTTTTTTTTGTTATATCAAAACATAAAAAAATTGAATAGGTAATACACACATAAATATATTTCTGTATTTTTCAAGGCCAAATCAGGTATACGAAACAGTTTTTTATTCCGTAACTTCTTTTGATAATTCTGTAGTTGTTTTATCATCAAATTACTTACTACGCACATTTTTACATGACAACTTTAGCTCTATTTTCTGTTAGTTACATTAACGATAAGCAATTTACTGCTTATTCCAGTTCACCTGATTTTAGCAGGAGAATTTAATATTTATCGTATGCTCCATTAACAAATATTTTTTGGTTGTGGCTGGTTCCATAAAACATGAAAAACCCCTCCTGCTGAAATTTTGTGATCCATTATTATATATATTTTTTACTGTTATTTTTGTTTTGTTGATGTTTGGATTTCATGTAAACACTCCTGACTTGGAAAACTAAAAAACTCCATGCAACTGTAAGTGATTTCATATGCATGTTCAGATCCAAACATCTAGACCTCAATAATAATATCTATATTTTTTAAAATAATGCAACTACTTACTATTCAAAAATAATAATGAAAGCTCAGGTAAAATAACTTAAAACCTTGTTGATTTCAATGACTTGGGAGTCAGTGAAAGCTTGTCTCACACATTTCTGAAGTGTTGTTGTGTTCAACACCATAAGAGGTCAGGGGAAGACCCATTCTGTTGTTTTTCTAATTAGATAGCTACATAATGCACTGAAGTAACTAAAAAAGACATTATTAAACATCTAGCTTTTCATAGACTACTATAGGGAAAAAATCTAATATAGCCCGCACATTATTAGTGAGATTGCTACCCAGGTTAATTTCAGCATTTGATTTCTTTCCATGATTCAAATATCTTTCAGTGCATAACTTGAAATAGCATAACAACATTGTACAATAGTAACAGTTTCTGTCAAACAACTGCTTTCACAAACGAGAAAAGATAAAATACTCATTACAGAAGATGGGGAAGCCTGACAATTCAAAAAAAAATATTTTCCCTCATTTCTTCAAATATCTCATTTTATTATTTACAAATTAACTATTTACACAGTTAAAAGTAAAAACAAGAAAAAATATGATTTAAAAATGCAGTTGGGTTTCAGATATGGCACTGAAATATAATACTGCACTTTTCTTCCTCCCCCAACTTTAAAAAAGTTACTGAATACTATGCTGAGAGGAAAAAAATAATCTACTTATAAATATTTGCTGCCATCTAGCGTTCAAGTAAAGCTTCTGTGGATTATTTGAAAATGTGTACCTTTGTTAAAACTGTGTGACAGGGAAATAATCTTAATGTAAACACACACGAGTAACTTCAATATAAATGATTTACAAAATTAGGAGACCTCTTAAGTTCTAAGATATTTAGTATTTGTAAAATCAATAAATGTATAAGTTGATTCTTTGTTAAAGAAAAGAAAAAAGTTCTTAATTTTTCAGTGTTGCCTAAACCATACAGTAGGTATGAAGTTATTTACAAAACAATCAATGAACAGAAATACTTTCCACTTTGAATTTGTATGGTTGGATTGCACTAGTTATCACAAAACTTTGATTGCAAACGGTTGTCACGGATGAGGTTGCTGGTCTCGTGTAGGTCAGGACAGTTCCCAGGGCCCTGGAGACCCGGGGAACAAAATTTCTGCTCCCCTAAGCCTACACGCCGAGTGCGTCACACTCGGATTAGCTACTTAGTCACCCAACTCCTGAGTACTATTTTTGGAAAGGCTTTGAAAGAATCCTGTGTCTCTTCTGATAACCACAATAGGTGCCCACTCTATTACCTTCAGATTGCATCAAGACAGGTAGGCTTTAACTTGAGGAACACAAAAATAGATTAGGAGGTTTGGTCCAACCTAAACAAGACACCACCTTATCTTCCTGGCTTCATAACGAAATCGTAAATAAATGCAAGGAAGGGCACATCCCCTGGGGAAGGTACTGTCCAGCATTGCAAGTCCTCTCCTGCTTCTAGCTCTTCAGGGAAAGGCGAGTCCCAGAAACAAGCTGGGGTCCAGCTGTGAATGTCAGGGAGGGCTTTATCAGGTGGAAACAATTAGGGAAGGAATGGTGACCTGCACTGTATGAGCTATTGATGATAGTTCCCAGATAAGTTACAGTTTATGGTCTAATTAAACCACATCCCCTGCATCTTATCTTTCTTCCTGTATTTCCAAAAAATACAGCTGTAGGTATTTTCTGTTTGCCAGCTGGTCAACTGACCCAGGACTCTCTCCTCTCAACTAAGCACCCTAACCACTTTTTTTTCCTTCCATTACGCCTAGTGCCATAACACTGGTAGAAAAGGAAGAAGGTATCTCCATGCCTACACTGAGAATCACTGACCCTTTACTCCTCTTCTGATCATTTTTAGAAGAAAAAACAAACAACACAGACACACAAAAAAAGAAAAACACAAACCAAAACCCCAAACAAATCCACAGGAAAGAATTCTCAGTGGATAGAGATGCTGAAGTACATGTTCAAAGTCTTAACTTCGGTGTCAACTCAATGAAGTTGGGTGTACCTCATCTTTTCCCACTACCTCAGAGTAGTTTCCTAGGAATAAATATAACGGTCCTTTGAGGTCAGCATTCTGTCTCTGAGATTGCCCTTCATCATCTGCTGTTAGCTAATAAGAAGCAAACACCATATAAATTTCCCTCGAATTCTTAAACTACTGCATTTCAAGGTCTTCACTTAAAGTGCATTTAATAGCTTTCAATGGGTTTTTAGTCAATGTTTGTATAGTTTTTGAACTACACTACCTTTTACACAACTTCCTGCTGCAAGGAGTTACATGGCCTAATTGCCCCATTGGCATCCTTTTGCATTTTCTGAACCCGTCATCTCAGCAAATATTTCCTGGTTCTTGTCCCAGGAAAAGTCCAATCAAAAAGTACAAAACTCCATCACATCATATCCCATTTGTTTTTGTTCTTGTCTGAACTGTGGAGGTATGGCTTTGTTATTTTTCCACATAAGCTATCTATTCCTTTCTCCAACACTTCTATGAAAATGTCCTGCTTTTACAGAATTAATTTTGAATGGGGAATTTTTTAAAAAATATATGTTTTTCCCCAGCATTACCCAAATTTTCTTTCCTGCACCATATAAGCAGGTACACAATTCAAGGCTCTAGATTCCACTTTGTGATTGTGTGGCTAGGATTACATATTGCATTACACCAGATAGCTGAACCATTGCCTCATTCTTAGCTGCTACCCATTTCTGGCAAGAGACCTGATCTACATAAAAGCAACTTCATATGCTTTGTAAAGAATGGAGCCTTTCCATATTTCCAACTGCTGCCTTCATTTTACTAGTTCTTCTTTCAGCTATTGATCTGCCTATAATAAATTAAGAATTTAAAGAATTCAGCAGTGCTTCTGGCCTTTATTTGGTTTCTCTTTACAATTACAGCATGAGCATTTGGTGCATTTGGATTTCCTGAATAGTTTATAACAAAAACAGACTTCTTCCTAACTGTGTCATATTTTTTATACCAGTGCAGATTTGCTGGTGCTAATAAAAGACTCTATTATGGCAAAGATGCCAGTGGACATCAGCTTACTGTCTACATTTCTGTAACGAATCTGTCAACAACATAAAATTAATCTCCATATAGTGCTATTGTTACTGACAAATGGACAGCGTCTATAAAATATGACCCAAACTAATGTGCTTCCTGTGACTACCTACTGATCAATATGATGGCATATGTTTTAAAACGTATTTACTTTTTCAGAATGTTGCACACTAGGGAATAGTCATCTCCAGCTAAATCAGAATGATTTCCAAAACACCTGTCCTTCTCAGGGGATTGCAATAATTTGGATCAAATCATCATATATATAAGTTTAAGCTGATACTGAATAAAAATAAATGAAGTTACTTTCAAAACAAACAAGCAAACAAAAAAAACCCTAACATAAAAAGTCATTGTATCACTCATATCAAACGACAAAACAAAGTTTCATGCACTTTTTACCCTAATGCTTTTCGGCATTTTCCATTGCTATTTTTACTGACAACCATTTACCACAGTGATCAACAAAATTCCACCTGCATCTTTACCTGCTTTAAACTGCACTGCAGCCACAGGATCTACACTAATTCAAAGCCATGAGTACACTACTGTTTCCAGATAACACTACCATTGCATAAAGTCTGAAAACAAACGGTTGATCTTTAAAGAAGTACAGAATATAGTTTTTTTTTTTTTTTCCTCCTCACAACTGTGGCTTGGACAATAATAAAATAATCATCTATATTATTTTATTCTGGCATCTAACCATAACAGTTTATTTTGGATCAGTTTTATATATTTATGTGTTTACATTTCATACAGGAGTATTTGTTATTCCTGAAACTCAAAATTTAATTTTCTGTCTATACTAGTTAGTCAGTTTTATACACTCTTCTCCAAAATCCCGAAATTCTGTGGTAGAACTGCTGTAGTTGTAAGTACTTTTTATTATATTGCACACTATATATTTTCTATGTATCTTTGGATAAATTTAGATGGATACTCACTATGAAACTATTTTTTCCTTCTTCACTTCTACTATTTTGACAGGACAGGAGGATTGACTTTTTAAGGCTACAGCTTGAATGTAACCAAATTATTTCTGCAGTGTGTACTAGCAATATTTTTCAGAGTACTACTACATTTGATGGATGGACCATTTGGTGGATAAGGAATTGGCTGGATGGTAGCACTGAAAGAGTTGTGCTCAATGGCTCAACATCCAGGTGGAGACCAGTGATGAGTGGTCTGGGTCCCACGGGCAGGAATTGGGACTGTTATTATTTAACATCTGTGTCAGTGACATGGACAGTGGGATTGAATGCAGCCTTAGCAAGTCTGCAGATGACACTAAGCTGTGTGGTGTGGTTGGCATTCTGGAGGGAAGGGATGCCATCAAGAGGGACCTGGACAGGCTTGAGGGGTGGGCATTTGCAAACCTCATGAGGTTCAACAAGGCCAAGTGCAAGGTCCTGCACCTGGGTCAGGGCAATCCCAAGCACAAATACAGGCTGGGTGGAAAATGGTCTGAGAGCAGCCTTGATGACAAGGACCTGGGGGGTGTTGGTTGATGAAAAAACTCAACATGAGCTAGCAATGTGCTCTTGCAGCCCAGAAAGCCAACCACAAACATCCTGAGCTGCATCAAAAGAAGTGTGGTCAGCAGGTCAAGGGAGGTGATTCTCCCCCTCTACTCTGCTCTTGTGACACCCCACCTGGAGTACTGTGTTCAACTCTGGGGTCCCCAACATAGGAAGTACACAGACCTGTTACAGTGGGTCCAGATGGCCATGAGGATGATCAAAGGACACATGAAGAGAGGTTCAGAGAGTTGGGGTTCATTCTGGAGAAGAAGGCTTTGGGGACACTTTATAGTGCCCTTCCAATACTTAAAGAGTGCCCACAAGAAAGATGGGGAGGGATTCTTTGTCAGGGATTGTAGTGACGTACATTACAAGGAGTAATGATTTTAAACTAAAAGAGGGTAGATTAGATAAAAGGAGGAAATTCTTCACTATGAGGGTGGTGAGGCACTGGAACTAGTTCCTCCCAGGATGTGTTCAAGATCAGGTTAGATGGGGCACTGAATAACCTGGTCTGGTGGCAGGTATCCCTGCCCATGGCAAGGGGGTTGGAACTGGATGGGCTTTAAGGTCCTTTCCAGCCCAGACCATTCTATGATTTAATTTTTTATTTCTTCTGCGTAGAAAGTTCAATGAATGTAAATTCACTTGCACTCTAAGAAAAAAAAACACAACAACAACAAAAAACACACACACACAAAAAAAACAACTCCCCTTAAGCTGCCATACAACAGTCCCTTGTGATTTCTGGAATGGCCGGAAAACTTGTGCATTTTGGAACTACAGCTCAAATTAGAGGAGCAACATGCTGCCCGTTAAAACCACCCTCCCTTCTTCCCTCTCCAGAATATCATATGCTGGAAATGAATAGCTAATATCTTATACTGTCTTAATGAAGCATTATCAGCTGAGAGGAAAGAAACAGTACTGAAACTCATGTTTCAAGTCAAATCTTCTTTTCCTCAAATGCAGTCAGATAATATAAACACCATCTTCACCACATCAGAAAGTAGACTTCTTTTATCTCCACTACTCCTAAAAAGGAGGGCTGCTCCAGATCACAGGGTGATTCATTCT
The DNA here is from genome assembly GCF_009769625.2 of Cygnus olor. Classification (NCBI taxonomy): domain Eukaryota; kingdom Metazoa; phylum Chordata; class Aves; order Anseriformes; family Anatidae; genus Cygnus; species Cygnus olor. Next base: position 44,457,278 of record NC_049171.1, read on the forward strand.
TCTTCCAATATTGGCCAAAATTATCTTTTTTCTTCCTTGTAGCTCTAGTTCCCAGCTAGTGAGAGAGCTTTTGTACTTCCTTGGAAGCTTTCTTTTGCTAAACTAAACAGGCAGGATGTTTTAGAGTATATCAATACAGTCTTTTCTGCGTGCACACACACACACACACAGAGCAAACAAACAAACAAAAAACCCTTAGCTTTTCTGCTGGAGCTCTGTGGAAGGAATACAAGAGATTCCTTACATATGTCAGCTAGGCACATTAGCACATCCACATAGCTTCTAGACAATTTGGAACAACACGCAACATGCCTGAAAAAACAGCAGTGTACAGCTATGCCATTTGTTTTTTACTATACGTCAATCATAGAGATCTACACTGACCCACTTCTCAAAAGGTGCTTATTGCAACTTGTTTTTGTAATTCTACACTGACCTGACAGGTGGGAGGACTAGAGTTCCACCATTAAAATAAAAAATAAAATAAAATAAAATAAAATAAAATAAAATAAAATAAAATAAATTCTTTGTTGAGAAGGAAAGAATATTCAGCTCTTTCTTCCTTCATCAGAAAGTATGTAAAGTCCACTGCAAAGCTCTTTTCTCTGCTTATGTTATGTATTTGTCCTCCGTTTAGAACTCCGTTTCACTATGAATACCTTCAAGATGAGCATGCAAGATATGATTCAAACACAAATGGAAATATTTCACCTATATAACAAGGATCTTGCACCATACATGCTGCAGTTAAGAGATTTCCCAGAAAAAAAGGACTTGTCAAAGTGATCGTATTTTTTTCAACTCTGATATCCAGAGGTGCGATACTTTTGACTTTTGAAGTCCAGATACTGCACACCTTACTGAATTGTACAGACTATCAGCAGAAGTTACTCTATTAAGCTAGTATGTTCTCTGAACAAGAAGTTTTGACTAACTTTCAGATAAAGGAAAAAGTATTCTAAATAATAAGAAATACATTTGTTTATAGCTCATCATAGGTAATAGATTAGATTCTATTCTATTTTTCCAAATTTCAGTTTTCATTAAGGTACAAAACAAGCTGTATGTGTGGAACCACACTCATTTTACTTAACTGAAGGAACTGAAGAGTAAGAAGCGTACCTCAAGTTAGGTACTTGAAATACTTCGGAGAGAGAGTATAAAGAATGAAAACAAACAAACAAACAACAAAATGTCCTCTAGGAATGCACCTTGTGTCTCACTCACTAAAGAGGAAGCCTAGATCTGAAGGTATCTTATGACTTAGGACCAAACCTATCCCTCCTAATTTTTAGGGTGCTGAACAGTAAGCAATCCTGGCTTTCACAACCAACTTTAGGATTTAAGCTATTATTACTAATGTGATGAAGAGGGTTGGGAAAATTGCAAATGGCTCCTTTTCCTCACATTTGGATCTCATGTGCTTGGAGAGTTTAATTTCTCTCTCCCTGACTGTACTCAGACCACTTCAGAAACTTGAGTTAAAGAGGAATAGCTGTGAGGAAATATTTGCATCACAGCTAAACCTTATTCTAGTTCTGATGTGTGACAGAACTTGGACATAGGGAGAATACTTGAACAGAGAATTTTCCTATTAACAGGAACTGAATCAATAACTTACAAGAAAACCTTAAAAGATTTTTTTTAAAGGTGAATGATCAAACTTAGTCATTTTTAAAGAAGAATCAAGGGATGAATCTTGACATTCTAAAAGGTCACCGCATCCATTTCTGCTCCCTTCCAGAATTTCCTTTTAAAATTATTATTCATGATTGAATAACTGAAATGCTTTAAAGTGATGAAAAGGCAGAAAAAATACCAAAATATACTAGAATTGTATAGATAAAACAGAACAAGCATCTTAAAATAGCAAGACCATCACTAATAGACCAAACAAATTTTACATCTTTAAGAATCATAATCACTTTTAAGATGTCACTGGACATTTCAGTCTAGCTGAACTCCTTTACTTTTATTGAAGAAACCTTAAGTGTGTTTGTAAAACAACATTCTTTTCTTCATTTAAGCATGCTTAAATTTCTGAAGGCTCCTTTTAAAAAAAGTGCATGTGCTTATATATATACAGATTTTTAACTGGTTATTACACTAGATAGCTTTTGAATGGTTTTAATATAATGGAGGTCAGTACTCTCAGTCTAAGCACAGATCTTTACATCTTCAGATGTGTTTTCTTTGAACCTGAAGTAAACTGAGGACTTGCAATTTATAATAAAGCAGTTGTGATTAACACTGTGAAACTGAGACCAAAGAGGAGAGTGTAAGCCAAGTACATTATTCTCTTCGTATATTGCAGTCAGCCAAATGAAGTGAGTTTATTTATGTAAAGATATGCTTTAATTCTTGAAGATTTCAATTTGCAGTTATGCAGAATACTTACTGCTTAAATTCTAATAAGGCACTTCCGATTAAATGCAAATGCTAGGTGTTTCTACAGCTTTATCTTAATGATATTTGACCCTCCATACTAGTTCTATTATCTATTACCTTTTGTATAAGGCCTGCAATATTTTCATGTCTAACAGTTCATTCCTCTTTAAAATATACACTTAAAGACTCACAGTAATATATGAAAATTCCATTTTAGACATTTTATGTGTGAAAATAATGCATTTTTTTTTTCAAATAATATTATTCCTGTTAGAGTTGCTAGTTGTGCTAAATAATTCAAAAATTACCTCTGCATTTAGGTTGTCTGCAAGACTTTCAAGAAACTGGCTTTCAATTGGATTCTGCTGAGTAAGAAGAGTCAGGTAATGACTGAGTTTATCATGAGTTGTAATAATGATGCCTTCTCCGAATTTGTCAAACTGAGGCCGTCCAGCTCGACCAAATATCTGCATGACATCTAGAATTCCAAGGTCAACAAAGGAGCCTCTTTTTGCAGCATATATTTGTGTTCCCTGGTTGAGGAAAAGTTAATAAAAATTAACATAAATACACATGAATATAATCCTGATGAGCTGAATACTGAAATTAGGCAAATACAGCATGATTTCAGAAGTGTACTTTAACTAATCCTCTCATAATCTTTGATATATTTAAATCTTTACTATACAAACTAGACTCCCACTAGTGAGAATCAGTTTAATGAGATATAAATAACATTTCAAGTCAATCAGACATATCCCCTCCAGCCCCCAAACCCACAACAAAGATCTTGCTATCTATGCTTCTTTACAGTTTTCTTCTAAGACAGATAACCATGTGCAGAGTATATCATCTCTTACCTTAATAACAACGGCATGAGCAGGAAGATTGACACCCCAGGCAAGTGTAGCTGTACAAACTAGGACTTTGATATGTCCATTAGAAAACAAGTTTTCAACCAAACTTCTGTCTTGCCGCAGCATTCCTGCATGATGAATGCTAAATCCATCTGGAAACAGCTCACGTAACTGCTTATTTCTGGATCTCTGTACCTAGAATGGACAAGCATAAAAATTAAATTCACTTCCAATTACAGTCCAAGAATCCCTGTATTTAAAAAAAAAAAAAAAAGGAAGGAAAAAAAGAATATTATTATGAGTCATATGAAAGGAACTATTTCTATTAGTGTCAAGCTTTTTGTCAGAACCAATACCTCACAATTTGCTATAAATTAATTTGAATTCTATTCTTACTTTCCAAAGAATATACACTTCATTGTTCAAAAGAATACTATTTAAAAAATAGAGCTTCATGTAAACCGAGACCCAAATTTAGGGATAACCAGCATGAACACTGAAAACAGACAATTCATGTACTTAAAATAAACTCTTTCAGACTATGCAAGCAGCTAGAACAGGCTTAAGTAGCAGGCCACAAACCATACTTAACATTAAGGAAGGGATACCCTTCCCACCTCCAGCCATTGCATCATCTTGGCACAGTGTAGATTAAGAAGATCACACTAAGATTAAGAAGTTCACACTATGTAACCAAACTTTTCACCTGCCCCTCATTTTTACATTTACATCCTCCCATGCACAGGAGACTGGGATGTCAGTTTGCAAAAATCACAGGTCTTCCAAACTCCCTCCAAGTAAGATCCCCATAAGAATGTCTCCCTTATTTCTGGGTGCTAGCTTTACCATGCTTCCCCTAAACTGAATAGGGACTCAAAGTTAAGAAAAGCTAATATCCCTTCCAAACACTAAAATCTGAAACTTGAATTGCTTTGGAGCGTGTCTTCCAGAAACAACAGGGAAGGAAAAAAGAAACCCAGCCATTTAAACAGGAAACCCAAACCTCTAGAGCTCGTGCCATTTTAGCCCAATGGGAACCATTCTCCTTCTTTTCAGAAACATGGGTTTAGGCTAAAGCTCAAGTATCACAAAAGGTACAGCTCTTTCATTATAACTAAGATGACAGGAGGAAAGGCAGAACAGTCCTGGTGTAAACTGGAATAAAGGACCTTCAAACAAGCTTGTATGAACTTAACTATAAGGTCACAAAGCATGCTTTATGAAATCTCTTTTTACCCTAGACCCTGGCTACTGGTTCCTCAGATTTTCACGTTTCAATGTACTCATTTGCCACAAAAACTACTGATTTCCTCCCATCTCTTTTGAATACCACTGCCTTCCAAAACAGATCACTGCTGGCTACGACACCAGGGGGGTTGTGGTAACAACGACTCTGATCTTTCCCTAAAAGATTTCTTTATTATCATTGTCAACAGAGAAACGGTACTTTTCTATAGACCACAGAAGAGTTAAGGGTATTTTAACTCTGGCACTGTACTTTCAGCCCTGTATATTATAGTGAATTATTTCTAGATCAAATTATGTTTTTTTTTTTTTTTTCCAGACTGTACATTTACTAGTACCTGACACACAGCCACTGAAAGTTGACTTAAGGAATACAGAGTGGGTAAAGAAAAACATGGTTCATATTACTGGCATACTGCCAAACATGAACAATAAATCTCTGCAAACACAGAAATACATAGAGATGGGAATGCAATTATAAAAGAGGACATGAAAAGAAAAATACTGTAGGAAAAACATTTTCTAGGCTTCATAATTATCCAATTTCTCAATATCTGATCTTTTCTGCTTTAGCTGTAATTATTTACTATTCATTTAAAGGAAATCAAATTCAGCTTTTAACTACACAAGAATTTTTGGCAAATTTAATTTGCGCTGCAGCGTGTAAAAATGAATAAAACAGAAGTTGAGAAAGTGGTTGTGCAGTTCATGTACCACTGTTTTATGAGCCAGAGAATGAAAAGAAATACTTCATAAAGAACACAAATGCACCAAGGACTGCACTGATAGTGTATCAGCAACAAATCCCACAGAAGAAAGGCATGTGGAAAATTCACTTCAGTTGCAAAGCTAAGAATAATTGCAGAACAGTAATTTGAATTGATCTTGACTACGTTCAGAACTTGCTGTAAGCATTTAACAATGAAATTAACTTGTATCTTAAATAAAGTAAATCTTCCTATGTGGTATGACAACCATCAGAAATTCCAGTTTTTTAGTAGAGCTTTTATTGGTCTCACACATCTATTTTACAGGTATTAATGTAACTATTTTTCAGAAAGCACAATTATTCAATATCAAAAATTACACTCTAAAAATTATCTGTAGCTGAAAAAAGCCAAATCCTGCACTTAAACCTCCACAATTTAAAAAGTACATAACTCTGTTTGTAACCTGATTGCTTACGTTTTATAATGTGGTTGAAAGACAGGCAAATTTACCAACGGGAAAGTAGAAGAATAAAATCTGATGCTATATAGAGAAGGAAACTACTGTTTGTTTATAGTTAAAGGAGCTACCATGTCACTAATTCAGATAAAGGTACTTGAGAATGTGAACACAGGAAAAGAGGAGGAGGAAAGGGAACATTTTATGCCAGAAAGATTTGCCATTAAGATGTGGCAATGACAGTCTGACTATAACTCAAGTACTTACAAGCTTAAGATTAATCAATCATATAAAAATATGTAGTTACAACTATATACATAGAGTTGCATGTTTAGAAAGTATATTTAAATGCTCCTAAAATCTACCAATTTTTCTAAAATAATATGTTTGGAATATTTAATATTCATAGGTTTTGTCTAAATATTTATTGAATCTGTGACGTGCTAGACTTCCAGGCTGAGGAGTAACCAATATAGAGATGCATTAAATGAAATTTTTCAGACATACAAGACAAACAACCTGTATGTTTCGTTTCATCATCAAAATGTTCATTTGTTGTTTTTTTTAAACATCTAATTTTTAAATGAAAAACTCAAAGCTTATTTTTGACATAGCAAAAAACAAATGACAATCCAATAAAATAATTATCTAAAATCCTGAAAATAATGATGTTTCCATTAACTGTACAGAAATTGACTTGATTTTCTTTCATAAATTTGTGGACATTTTAAATTACAGAGATAGAAGGCAAGTAAGTTCAAGAACAACTAAGTAACCAAATTCTACAAACACTTGAGAACATGTAAGAAAAAAAAAAAAGACAAGATATCTCAGTGATGGCTTGGAAGACTGCTTACACAACATATATCCATTAATGGCAGCATATTTGCAAACAGACCCCCTAAAATTTCGCTTCAATGAATTGCATGACTGTTCTGTTAAATCTAGAAATAATTTCAGAGACAACAAAACAAATAATTACTATATAACAGAAGTGAAACTATTAAAAGTTTCAGTACCCCCATCTTTTTTCTATTACAGACTAAAGCATTTTGCTTAAAATGTATATGAAATGGTATTAAGTGTCTCAGGTGTAGAGAGAAGTCGTTGTTCTGATGTCTGGCACTGGTCGCCTGATTAGAATTGATTTTCTTTCCTCTCCCTTATTGCTCAAGAGGGCTGCAGATTTATGACCTTTGCTTACATGTGCATGTGCATTTAAAATACTATGCATTAAATAAATTCCTAGTTTAGCTTGCTGTCACCTACATTTCTCCTTTCAAAGTTTTGAATTTCACGTACTTTTTGATTAAGATATTAAAAATGCTGCAATTAGACACTTAAGAATATGCTTTTTAATTTTAATTAGAAATGAAGCACACATAAAAGAAAAAAATATTTAAACAACCTTTAGGGATAACTCTTCACGCTTCCTTACCTTCTACTTGCACCCAGTATCACAAAGGTACCATCATTCATAAAGACTGTATGATGCATGCTTTTTGTCTGAATACATCATTAGCCATAAAGAATTAAACTTTCAATAGGCTTATAGATATTTTTTTTCTTATTTTATCTAAAAAACAAGTAAAAAAGAGCAATAAAGCTTGATTACAAGAAGCAGCTACGAATAAGTGAAACTTTAGTTAATGTCTTTTTGTTAATCTCTGATTAATACACTAATCTAGGACAGACTAATATTACCACTACTTGGAAAATCACATTTTATTTTTCTTTCTATATATTACTTATTTATTCTTTATGCTTCTTCATTTTGAAAATACTTATTTGCAACTTTGAATGTTGGTCATTTTTTTCCACTAATAACACAGTTTTTGACTATCATGAATTTTCTTCCAGCAAAAGAAATGGCACAGGCTATTCTAGTATTTTTCTCACAATCACCTTAACTACAGCAAAACTTCATGCTTATGACTGTAAGACTCAATCACTGTAATTTCCCTTCTGTGGAGTTCACAATAGGGCAGCACTTGCAGTTTGCTCAGAATGCACCTTCGTATTTGTTCACTGGTTTGAACGATTCTGAGCAATTTATTCCCATCCTTCATTCTTTGCACCCTACAAAGTACTAGCTTTTAATTTTGAGGCCGTGTTAGCTTCATTTGCTGAGTGCTTGCACTCAGCACAGGTATCACAGACATCTAAAACAAACAAAATAAGATATCTTTTGCTGCAGCTTTCAATGAACGGCAACTTTAATTAGTGTTACTACTGTGAGATGAATGCAGCTCAGTTATTTCCAAAACAACCAATTTGTAACATTCCTAAAGACATCAGAAAAAGCAATTCTCTGGCTGACCTTCTGAATTTTTTAAAGTTGCAACAAAATGAGCTTCCTTTACTTCATTCAAATTAATTGTACTGCTGAATCTTCTCTTCCTGTCTCACTTAAAGAATACTGACTCCATTTCAAAATTTGTGAGATTAAGGTAAAATAAGAGAAGTCTTCATCCATTTAGGAAGTGAAGAGGGAAGCCTATCAGAACATCAGTATATATAAGGATCAAGAGAAAGGAAAAGAAATGCTCACAGGATTGCATGATTTTGCTTTAGGATTGCATTCACCATTTTTGCTTTTCAGAATTCACTATTTGAATATTGCATATTAATTAATCTATACAAGCCAAACCATATTCTATTATTTAAAACTGCTGTTTCAAGGGGGAGTGATCAAAATTTCGATAGTGACAAAAAATCAAAGACAAGGGCTCCTTAAGTATGAAGTCAAAATATAATAGTTTCTTATTACAGGAAAAAAAAAAAAACACATGACTTTAAAGTACACAGTTAGAACAAATATATGAAATACAGAGAAAATACTAAACCATGATGACAAGCAGTAACACTATCCCAGAGTTTATACAAGAAACTGAACTTGAAGAAAAATATATTGGAGTCTAAAGGGAGAAAAAAGGAATGCATCTGAGCTATAATGATTTACCTGAGGACTCTCTTTTATGAGTTAGAACTTTTATTTGTATTATTCAACTTGTACTGTCTGCATAATAACTAAGCTATCAGCATTTGTTTCTAGGGCAAGGATGAAGTGTCATGTTATGCAGCAGAAGCAAGATTAAATTAGTATTTTATTAGAGAAGCAAAGAATTAGCTTTTCAAAGAATTTTTCCCTCAAGGATTTAAAAGTTGACTACATTGCTGTGATGAATATATACTAAACAATTGGTTCTTATCTTGTCTTACTTCCCTATCTCTTAAGAAACAACATAAAAAAATATTTACATTATATTAAACATAATATATAAAATTTTCAAATATGTCTATGCTTTAGAATAGGAAGTCCTGTAATTGATGTTAAGAAAAAAAATAAAATTCATTCTTCCAAAAAATATGAAATCTAGACAAAAAGAGAGGACCTCTACCAGACACAGCTCCCTTCCTAAGAACTTGTTTACCTAAATTTGTAATTGCCTGACCTGTTATTAATGGTCTCTGAACTACATCAAGATTAGGGACAGAAGGAATGCTACTTTAAGAAGACTTAGTTTATAGATTTCAACAGTTAGAGGTGCCTACATTGATGATGTCACGATGCAGGCAAATCGTATAATAAATTGAAACTGGAGGAAGGAGATAATGAGGGCACAGATTTATTACCTATAGCTTAGAGAATATGAAATCAGAGAAGTTTATTTTATTTATTTATTTATTAAAAAATGACAGGACATTTGTTCATTGGCTGATTTATGTTGACAGAAAGATGCAGTTATTTACAGTCTGGCTGTAAAAACCTTCTAAATCACGTATAAATGACTTGTCATGAAGCTTTTCTATGAAGTTATATATGTCACTTTGAAAAAGATACTCATCAGTTTAATACACTGGATTGAGGTAGTGCTTCTTTGTTGATACGCCCTCTCATTACTTCTCTTGCTCTTTCCTGGGAACAGCAGCACTGGCATCACTGCTCACACTGCAGCTGGTTCCTGTGGAGAACTCAGACTACCAAGAGCTCTACTCAGTGGAGAGGACTTGCATGACCTAGCAGATCACTGAATGTAGAGGGATGCAGGCTGGCCAATATGCTATTCTGCTTAATAAGTATGCACGCTCATTCTCTAAACCTTCACTTTTTAAATCTATCTATCTATTAACTTTGTATAGATATCCTGAAGTAATATCTCTGTCCAACACTTACTCTTTTACTGAGTTATAATTAGCGGGTACCTGGCAAGATAGTATTTGAAGAAGGTAATTCTAGCAAACAAATGTGAATCAGTTTGAATTTCTCCTGGAAGAGTCAATAATCTAATTGTCTCCCTCTGGAGATTTAAGTTCACTGTATTAAAGTTAGAATTGTTTAAACCTATGAGTTACTGCTCTGATCAATTTACTGAAATCACCTCAGTAAGTTCTGTAAAGTGCTCTAAAAACACCTCTGAAGGAGAAAGAAAGGAGAGTAGTGTGACTGCTTTGCTTAAACATATTCCTCAGTAGCGTATCCTATCAATATCAATGTAAGGATAACAATTCTTTGAATGACATCATCAGGAACAGAACTCAGGAGTAATTTTCTTTATTATAGTATTACAACTGTTTTTCTTCTGAACCTTCTCTTCTTTGCGTGCATGCAGGTTCCCATCTATTGAGGGTTGTCTCCTGTCAATTTATAATTTATAAATACTTGTTTAGAATAGGAATCTATCTGTCCTTATTCCTCAGTGGAGCACAGACTGTTTTTTTTCAGTTGTTGCACTAAAAGTATTTCTCTCTACACGTACACACATGTGCACATAATTTTCTCCAGAACAGAGCTAACCCTCTTCAGTGAAAGTTTTAAAAATACTTCAGGTCTATATAACATACTGATTTGCTGTTATTTGTAAAACACAGAGAAAGTCCCTGCAGAGTTCAAAGAATTCAGTTTAAATGTATTTAAACCACAATTAGCAGAACTGTACTAAAAAAGAAAGGAGGAAAAGTCCGGACAATTAGGAACAACTGCCAAGAAACCTATTCAAGCTATGACTGTCTTGTTCTAACATAACTGTATTTTTATTCAAGCAAAATAATAGCCTCATTTCTTCAAAGCCATAAATTTTGATTTTAATTTTTTTTATATATATATTTTTTTACAGAGCAGGTGTTTATAGAAATTCTTTGAAGAAAAAACTTGGGAAGCTATTTTTCTTTTTAAATGAAAATGAGTTCTGTAAATATGGATCAAAAAGACTTTTCTGCTTTCAAAAGTGAGGAATGAAGTGTTTTAATAAAGAAAAACATTAATTATTGCTGGAATACTTCTCACGCACTAGTGGTAACTTGGGAATCTGAAATCTGGCAATTCAGTGATTCCTTGATGTACTTTTTATATGATAGACAATACTGTGGTTTTGTCAGAATGATGAAGGTTTAAAATGTACATTGCAGTAGTACAGGTAAGATCATTATTCTTCATGTTTTTATGCTCCAATCAGTGAATATGTTCACAAAATACCTATAGACTATCCTTCACTTTTTGATTCACAAGAAAAGACGCAAGACAGAATTTCTGCTATGTTTTTCTGTTGCCCTGGCCTTATTATCACAGATCATAACCTATATATTGCATAATATTGTGTCTCATCCAATTGGCAGATTAAGGAGTGATGAGTGTTATTAAAGAATGGATTGGTATGTTGTCCAGAAACATCTTGCATTATTCATTGTGATCTTTTTACAGTACCCCTGTGTTTTTCACTGAAAAAAGTTGGTGCATGGAGAATGAGATGAGATTCTATGGGAGGAGGAAGAACAGAAATCAATCAGATTTAAAACACTGAACAAGAGTTAAATGTTACATTTAATCTTTGATTCTTCGGTTCTGTAATCTGTAATACAGAAGATAAAAGCATTTACGGACCTCAGTGTTGAGAGAAGCTAAGAAAACTTAGTATTGCTAAAATATTACATTTCTGAGCAAGCCAGACAAGCCAAGAATGAAAGAATCATAAATGCAAATTTGACCGTGCACAAAAGATGGCTTTGTAACAAGTTACTGGGGATGTAGACATAGTTTCAAATTATCTCACTTAATGCCTAGCTGTTATAAAGAAAAAAAAAAAACAACAAAACAACAACAACACACCTATTTGTATAGATAATACACTAAATCAACTTGAGCCAGAATTTAATAACATGGACCAGTGTAACTTAATATTTCAGATAAAGCCAGACTGAGGTGTCTATCTTACAACTGAAGGAATTAATGATACTCAGGTACAAGGTTTAAGAACTTAAAATGAAAAACAATTCTACGTAAACACAAATGGGAACCAGCACTAGGTTCAGAAAGGAAATGTTCATAATGACCCAGCTTACGCACCATCAATGAGTGAAAATACATGAAGAATAAAATACACAATTTGCTAATTAATTTTCTTATTTTGTACAATGATAAAAATATTTCTATTGTTTATAGAAAATGCAATATAAATTATGTAAAGACATTTTTGCACTACTTCAGTATGATGTAAATCTGGACTCTACAGTGAACAGAAGTGTTAAAATATTTCAGCTTACCAATAACATGAAAATGAACATCAATTAAAATTGAATTAATTTTATAACAGGATTTTCAAATGCATGCAAAATCATATAAAGCTTTGGTTTTCTTTCCCATTAATTTGGAATCATACTGTTCTCTCCCTGGGAATAGATGTATGAAACGTATAAAATGCAGAAAAGTATCTATACTTCTCTGGCCCTTGAGACAAGAAGCTCTACTGTCATATTTGTTAACCACTTGGACTGCAGCAATGAAGGAGTCATCAGTCTTGGTCCATTTTTCTGGCAGCAGAAGGTGTTTTCAGTCTGCTGTTATAAAAACTAGCCAGTAGGGAACACATGGAACAATGAAAAGAAATTGATACAGGGAGAGTTTGATGACATGCAAGGGCAGCATGGCAACAGCAAGGATGAATTTGTACTGGTTTCAGTTCAAATACTGACATCATCTGGAGACCTAGTTAAACCTTTTGTTGCTGTGCTTAACTGTGTAGAAATTTCAATATTTCTGCTTCAACAGAAATCTGATATTGCATGGTTTCTGTAGAAGTATTTGTTATATTTGAGAACACCTCCTTTGCTTCTCCGTTATACTCAAAGCTGCCACTCTGCTGAGCCATGAAAATAAAATCCATCTGTGAACATTAAGCGTATTTCTCATTTCATAATTAAACTATAACAGTCCACAGCAACTTCACAGCTATGCAAAGTGACATATTGAGGATTCTTCAGAAGAAAGGAACTTCTCTTTAAAGTTTTGTAGGTAATTGTAAATGTGCAGTATGAATTAATAATCTACAGGGTTTTCAAACAACTTTAGACCAGCATCAGTATGTGGGACCATGAAAAGCTGAAATTTATCTTAAAACAGGAAAATAATTGTTTCCTTTTAGAGAGAAATTGTAAGTATTAATTGTCTTTTGTTTTGGTATTGTGGCTTGATCTTTTCACTTTTCTAGCTCCTGCCCTACAAGATGGAAAAAAATAAACATAATATCAAGCAGAAATGATAAAAGAAAATGTAGAATAAAAGTAGTTCCTATACTAAAAAAGTCAAATTATACTCTCAATTCATTAATTGACTTGAACTATGTAACCTCAACTTTAACAAGAAAAAACTAGCACATCAGAACATCTGCATCATGATAAAAATATTTTTCCTTGACACATGTGCAATACCCAGACCCATTAAAAAAATGAAAGAAAAATCATGATGTAATTAGCACCCCATGAAAGGTTAGCATACTTTTTTTGTGCATTAAGAATGTATTAAACAACTCTCAGAACCAAAGATGTTTTATTCCTCCTGTCTCTTTGCTATTCTACAAGAGTTCCAAGGATTTGAGATGTAGCTCACTGTCACCAAATGTCAAATTTTACAAGAAAAACTTCTGAAAAATCTTCAAAGAAAATGAAAATTTATGGATGTTTATGATTTTCCATATGTTCATATAGTCTCACCTGATTAATTATGAGTGATAATTATCTTAGTACTAAAAAAAAAAAACTATTTAGAAATTAATAGACCCATAAATTGTGGGACCTGCTTTCCTGTGAATTTTTTATTCCTTGTGCCCATGTCCTGACTCAAATGCACACCCTATCAAATTTCCATAACTTTACCTCTCTCAGAATTATCTCTTTGCCTTACCGTTTCATAAATTTTTCCACTGTATGCTCAGGACAAGAAACATTTCATAGGGATACATATCATCTGTAGGACTTATGATCAATGCTGCAGTCAGCTTATTATCAACACCTTTGACAACTGTGTTGTCTTTTTCATTAATTTTACTTCAAATTGCTAGCAGGCTGCTCTCACAATCTCTGCTACCTCAGAGTACAACTGTGAAGCCTGTGGACTATTAAAAATCGTTCAAAGTCAGATTCAAAGGTAACACTGTGTCTTTACACACCTGAAAGGGCACAGAAGTAGCATCTAATAAGTGGTGTACCAAGAAGGTTTATATTACTACGGTCTTTTGGCCAGCAGACTTGGGAATTTAAAGACAGATTGTCAATTAAACTGAGGCAACTATTAGGCTTTTTACCAGAGTAAACCAGCTGCTCAAAGAAAGGAGCACTCCACAGAGCTTGATTTTACGACGAGATCCTGTTCAAATGAGGGATATTCCAACAGACCTCTGCTAAATTATGAGACCCCTTGGAAGAAAAAGGTTTTAATATTTATTATGCCTTTCTCCTTTACTTTATTAAAAAGAAAAAAAAAAAAGTAAAACCCCAACAACAAAATCTCTCCATATCTAGCCTTTATAGTCCCATTATTTTATGTCAATTACCAATTTTATGTTTCATACTTCATGAAGCCTGCAAGATAATTGCTTTGTAAAGTTTAAAAATCACAGAGATGAGACAATTATTTATAATTAAATTTGGCTTTGAGAGATTGTACTCTACCTCTACCATAATTTAAGCATGTACCTAGCACATACAGCTGACATCTTTGAGCAAAGGAACACCTATCTTCTTTCGTAAATCATTTTTACAATCTATTTACACAGATTTTGAGAAAAAAATATTGTGTCAATGTGAGTGTAACCAACTGCTTTGTAAACTAGATTAGAAATCCTCTGTAAAAACTGAGGAGTTCACTATTATTAAGATACTATAATCTGTACACCATTATTTTAAAGCCGGCTAAAAAGTTTCTTCAGCAAGCTTACACGCACAGAACATAGATTTTAGAGGAAATTTAAGAAAATATCTCATCTATATCAAGTATACCATGGAGAATTAACTACACGGTGGAGGGAAAAGTAAGGAGATTACTACTTTCTCACTTAATGCAGTGCATAGCAGCACAAAACAGGTGACAAGGGAGTTGCTGTAGTGCTTCGGCAGACCCTCTCCAACCTGGATTAATTTCCAGTTTCCATATTCTGTTTACTTGTTGTGCATACATTAGTGCTAATGACTGTTCAAAGTGTTAAATACCATACTGTGAGCTTCATTTTTAAAAATCTTTTAATTATATAAAGTCTTCTTTACGATTAATATTCATATCTGTTCAAATTATTACACCCTTCATGCATTTCATCTCTGAAAAAATATTTCTCATCTCACAACTTTGCCTTCTATTAAAAGCAGCCCAATCTCAAAAGGCTTTGCAAAATGCTTTACCTAGAATTTGAATTCATATCTGTAATGCTGCATTTGCTGGGCTGTTAGGACACTGAGTTTGACTTGATGATCCTTTAGGGTTCCTTCCAATCATATCCTACGATTCTATGACTCTATAAGGAAAGCAAATACTAAACAATATCCACTTTCCTTAAAACTACTATATCTGTGTAATTTACTGCTCTAAGTAAGTAATAACATTTTAGAACTGAATATCTCCATGCTGTTTTAATGGCAAAAATAACTGAAGTTGAAGTAAAAATATATATATACAAATAAAGGTGTGTGGTTTTTTTTTTTCCTTACATGAAGAGTGAAAACTAGTACTATCCATGTAAAACAGCTCTATAACTAACACACTGCAATCGCGTTTAAAACATATTAATAGCTTTCCAATACGGAAGAAGAGAAACTTTCCCAGAAGGCACAGAAGTGAACCAAATGGCATGGTTCAGTGCTAAAGCAAACATCAAATTTGTGGAGTTTTGTAACACACGCATACTACAGGGTTATTACCAGTACATCAGATTTCAGTGGTTTCAAGATGGTATTATTGTAATATGAATTAAAATCAGAATAAAAGGAGAGCAGAATCTTTGACTCATGTAATCCCTATGAACTTTTAATTAGATTAGAGTGACAAACATTTCTACAGCTTTTACTGTTTTGCTTGATTTTCTCATGCACTTTGAAAGCCAATATAAAATATTATATGATATATAAAATGTAATTGATAAAAAATAATATAATATATAATACGGGTAAATAATAATATATACGATATATCACAAAAGCAAACTTGGCGATCATATCACCTTCACAAATTGGTTTACATATCTAAGAATATTTTACTTTGCAAATTCCAGTCTAAATCTCTGAAGCTATTTGGGGATTTCAGACATTTTTTAAATTGTTTTTTGAGCTCCAAATATGGAATGGCTGATTATCTTGCCCCAGAAGTTTTACACAGAATAGAAACACAGAGGCTACGCTTACTTACAGCACCGGTATTATCTCCACTATCCCCAGTGACCATTCACTGGAGGAAAACCTATTGTGCCTCTCTTCTGTGATAGCATCAGACAGCCTTTCTAATCAGATTTATAGAAACAGACTGACAACTTACAATTTTGGCACAGTCTTTCAATCTTGAGAGCAACCTAGAAAAGATTTCCTACTCCGTTTCTTCTTTCAGAAGACATCACTTGAGATAACCGGATAGTTCCATCATATTTGTTTAATCTGTACCCTGCTAAAGCTGAAGATAAAAGGGCCAGCTAATGCTGTGTGATATGGAGAAATGCCCCTAGAAAGTAAAGTAACTGTCATACCATTTGAGACAGGCCAACCTGCCAGCAGCTTGATATAGCAGGGCTTGGTTTGAGATTATGACACCTACGCTGTAGCTGTCTACACGCAGTTTTGTAAAGCTGAAGTAGGAGTCTAAGCACCCTTCACAGCAGACAGGCATCAGGCAGTGGGGGCTTCTACAGCATTTCTGCCCCCTGCTTGCCCAGTGTCTGCCCCAGATTGAGCTCAGCCATCCTCTCCCATCCAGGCTCCACCGCCTTAAACATGCTGAACTCCACCTACTGAAACGGGAGCTCAGACACACCATGCATTTGTAGGTACCGTGTGCCGACTACTAAAACCTCTGTGCTACACCTCACCCTGGAGACCACTCATCTGGCATATTTCTGATTTAGACTAATGACCAAAAACTATCCAGGAAAGAAACAGACAAAATAGACCCTCAAATGACTTTACATTGCAACAAATTTCTGTTGTAACTGACTCAGGTGGCATTGTATCAACACTTCCAGATGGCACATATCAACAATAGCTCTTAAATATCACTTACTATTCTGAGTAAATTGGAACCTACTTGAACTTGCATTATCTGTCTTCACACTAATCCCTGCTTATTCTGATACCAAATACTTCCTCTCACAGAGAAACTGAAGGAACAATTGAAAAGTTAATGGCCCTACACATGAAAATTGATCACATCATCCTGTGGCTTTAAATGCCTGAACATAACAGAACCACAGAACATTACACTAAAAATAGGAATGGAGAGTTTACACTGTTTCTATTGGTGACAGTGGTAACTTATTCAGAAGGCATCATTTATCATAAAGTCAGTTCATCCTCCTTAGAAGCCCCAAATATAAAACATGCATCTTCCCATAATATGTTACATTGCCACAGCCCTTCCCTTGCCATGGACAAGTCCTCTGGAGGGGAAAAAAGGTTTCCACTAACACAAATAATGAGTTGTTCTATTTACTATTAACTCTTATTCCAGCAATCGAACCAATTATTAATTAATGGATCTGGAAAAAATAAATGCTTAAAATTGTTGGATAAAAATTTTTAGCTTGCTAAAACATGCATTGTTTTACCAACAGTGAATGTAGCCCATATATTATTATACATGTACTTTATACATATATATACACCCACTATACAAATATATTATACATTATACTCAACTAAAACTTTTCCATGCTGTATTATATACTATGATCCATTAATAAGTACAAGAAGAGAAGCAAGGAAGAAAGGAAGGAAGGGAAAGAGGGAATAAGAACAAGTTATCTCCAAAATTTCATATGAATGTAAAGAAGCCATCCTTCTGGTCAAGCAGATTTTCACATTTTTTCAGGATTAAGTATGAAGGCAGAGCCCCCAAAGGCTCTTGGAACTTTTAATTTCCCCATGTTCTTACCACTAATATGTAGGCTAATTGCCTGCATAAGCACATCATGAGGGACCAGTTAAATTCTAGCCATCTAACATGGATGATGTAAATTATGATTTAGAGGAGCTATTTCTATCCATTTGCTATATTGACAGACTCCCAGCTTCAGGTGCTGTGAGCTGCATTTCAAGCTACGTGCCTGGAAGTAGAATGCATTTATGTCCCCCTGTCCCACAGTGACTGCTCACTTAACTCTTACTCATGAAACAAACAAACATTAAAAAAAAGTTATTAGGTTTCTTTTTAATTTTCATTCTTCAAAATGCTCTGACATGAAACAATGAACAATAGAATA
The DNA here is from genome assembly GCF_009769625.2 of Cygnus olor. NCBI lineage: Eukaryota > Metazoa > Chordata > Aves > Anseriformes > Anatidae > Cygnus > Cygnus olor. The sequence goes on from NC_049171.1 coordinate 44,475,660, forward strand.
ATAGCCTACAAAATCAGCAGCATGGATATGCATTAACCAGTATGGCCACGAGATGGCTCTCAATACTCAATTTAAAACTATAATCAAGATGAACTACAACAATCCCAATTAGCTTTCTCCCCTTATTATTAGTGACATATTTCATCACGCTTGTTCCTAGAAACGTTTTTCTATTTCCACAATAGACAAAGACTTTGAAGATATTTCAAATTTACTTTCTGCCTTAATGCCACAAATCATTTTATAAGGAAATCAAATGAGGTATTTCCAGACTATGCATAACAGCAACATTTTCCTGTAGTCCCATAATCTCCCCAAAATTTAAGTCCTCCTGATAGTTGACATTCATATATAAATAAGTGAAGTAATTTATTTGCCCCCCCCCCCCCCCCTTTTTTTTTTAGTTAACTTTCAAATATTTACCAGTTCTGTCTCATAAAAACTGCATGAAACTTTATATCACAACATGAATTTCATAGAATGGCTCAGGTTGGAAGAGACCTTAAAGATCCCCTCCAACCACCCTGCCATAGGCAGGGAAACCACCCACCAGAACAGGTTGTCCAAGGGCCCATCCAGCCTGGCCTTGAACACCTCCAGGGATGGGGCAGCCACTGCTTCTCTGGGCAACCTGTTCCAGTGCGCCTCACCACCCTCTGAGTGAAAAATTTCCTCCTAGCCTCTAATTTAAATCCACCTTTTAGTTTAAAACCATTCCCCTGTGTTCTGTCATTATCTGACTGAGCAAAAAGTTTTTCTCCATCTTTTTATAAGCTCCCTTTAAGTACTGAAAAGCTGCAATGAGGTCATCCCGGAGCCTTCTCTTGTTTAGGCTGAACAACCCCGGCTCTCAGAATTTCTCCATAGGAGAGGTGCTCCAGCCCTCTGATCATCTTCATGGCCCCCCTCTGGACCCATTCTAACAGATCAACATCCTTCTTGTGCTGGGGGCAAGGAATTTGTTGGGAATTTGCATGTGGATAGAATCTTATACATCTTGCCTTTTTTCCAATATGCTCTAGCTATATTCTTTATGTTCTTAATTATCATTTTGCTTTTCCTTTTACAGGTTTATTAATAGTTGAGGGTTTTGTCATCAACCTTCCACCTATTTTCCTTAGTCATTTAGTATCATAAATATCTCTGTTTACATGTAATGTTTATCTTCTCCACAAGTGGAAATCTGAAATTTAAAGAAACTGGACTGTGTAGGAGGAAAAAAAAAAAAAAGTATTCTTAATAAATAAGGCTATAAGACTATAATTTTCAAATGAGTAATAATTACTTGATTCTGCTAACAAAAAAAAAAGAAAAATAATGAACATAATTAGTTTTCTGCATAAATACTAATGTATAAGATGGAATTTGTGTCTAATTAGTATTTAAATAGGACTGTGGCAGGGCGCTGTGCAGGGTTATGAGAATGGCAGGCATTTAAAACTCACCCAATAGTTAAATATTTAGGATCAATTCAACTGGAAAACAGTTCATAGAATCATAGAACATGATAAACATAAAACTCTAACAGTGAGTCGTAACTGAGAGAGAGCAAAAGAAACAATTCATAAGATGAAATCTTTCATAAGGGTTCACATTGCTTTTAAATCATGGTACTAACACAATGGTTGAAAATAATCAACTACAATTATTCCTCTCACGTTCACTATCAATGAATGAATTCTTCAGACCTGTATGGTACTGTGAAAGAATAGAAGTCTCTTACAACCATTGTCTTGGATATATTCCTTAGACAAGAGATCTCAGTGGTTACTTCAAGGAATATGCTCCCTCACAGGAACAAGACCTAAGACAGTACTTGAAAATAATTGTTATAGATGTTTTGAAATTATATGCCATGAATCAAGAAAAGAGACATGTTTTTAATGTGATGTTGCAACACAAACATTTTTCTACTGTGCTGTAGCTACTGAATCAAGAACCCAGAAAACCATTCCTGAATGTAAAGGTTATTAAACAAATTATAAGTAATACTGTTAAGCCTATATAAATGATTTAACCTGTGAATCACTGGGACAGATTCACATTTTCTTATTGCTTTCAGTTCCAGAAGCTAGCTGAAAATCCACATCTGCAAATACTCAAAACATTGTGCTGTGTTTTTTCTATGAAACACTGTTTTGTGCTGTGTTATCTTGTGTCCTTACTGCTTAAACCAAAGCCAACAGTCTCTTCCATTAGCTTCAATAGGTTTTTCAATTGGACCCTTCAGCTGCAAACCAGCTAGGACTTCATTCAATTATTCAGCAATACTACAGTTTAAATGAAAACGTGACAGTATGATGCTAAAGGTCTCAAAATCTTTTCTTTTCAGATTTCTGACTACTGTCCTTGATAAACATGTAGCACAATACTTGAAAAAAAGTGATCTCTAGAATCAAAGACTGCACTGGAATTCTGTTTGATTACAAAATGCATGTATACTGAAGCCAGAAGTACCTTCACAGACATAAAATGTGCAGTATCTTTCATCCTTGATGCAACTGCCTTTGAATTGAGAACTGAGTGCTTTTCAAATATTATTACAAAGACACTAGATAAAGGCTTTTGCAAAGATCTTGATTCTCTAAATTCTTGACCCTAAAGGTTTGCCATCCACTACTAGGTTTTTGGCATTTTGTCAGCAGTTCTCAGTATTTTAGAACTTCCAAATTTATAAGCCAACTTATCCATTTATAAGCCAACTCATAACTTCATATGTATTTTTTTTGTCTATCTAAAAAAAAAAAAAGAGAGTAGAATCCCTAGTACAGTAATTACTAAAACAAAAGGTGTAATCTTAAACATAGAAATTATGAGTTCTGCACATGGCAAATTTAATTTTCATCTCATAGTTGTGTTAATACTCAGCATTACCTACAGAGAATGACAGATCCTGTAGTAGTTAGCAGAAATCAACGTGGCTTAATCAAAATCACTTTTCAAGGTCATTATTCAAATAAATAACATATTTTACAAATGCTCTTATAAGTCCTTATTTGGGAAGAAAAATCTTTAGTTCAAAAGCAGAACATATCGGACACCTTGATGCTTTCAATGTTGATGTATAAGATTTATTACGTGGAAGTTCAATTTGCCTGCGAAAACTGTGCAGGAGCCAGTAAATACTGCCTCTGAAAGAACCACAATACTGCAATCTCTTCTAGTCGCAGGCACTTTGTTGGTGTGCAGGGTAGACCATCTCAGGTCCTGCTGAGTTCAAGTGATCAGTAGCTCTACGCAACATTTTCCCCCAGATAACAATTACTTTACAGTTACATAACACATTTGTTTTTCTCATCTGTACATAATTTTGTGACTTTTTGTGACTTAGGAAAGATTAACTAACAATATGCAAGTTTTTACTCCTTTTTACCTACCAAAACTTCATTTTTTTTTTTATAATATAATATATATATATATGTCTATGTAAATATATGTATTGGCTTTCTGCTAAGCTTCATCAAAATCTTCCAGTACACGGGGAAGTCGCTGGCCTATGTTTGCATTTGTCTCAGCATCCACATTTTCACAACTTCTGCCTTCTGTCACTAAAAAGATTCACTAGAAAAACTGTGCGTAATCTTTTGAAATCACATATAAACATTTTCAGTAAAAGTTCAAATATGTTCCATTAGATGTTTCTAAATGGTTGGGGAGACTAGATATCTGAAGGCAGGATACACAGAACATTCATTAACATTTTGATTTCTACTGCAAGTGCCAAAAAACAAATGTGAGAAACTGATTTCTGAGGTACTTGGCAGAATGGTGGTATGGGGTCCCCTAGTTGTACAACCACCATCTTAGACCATCTTAGACACATAACAACTCCATTATATGCAGACACTATTCGATATCAAAGGGGTAGCAAATATATTTTATTTGATTTGAAATAGTCCCATGTCTGATTAACTGTTGATATTAATACAGATAAACCAAGATACCATAATGCTTATAAATCATGTACTTTTTATATGTAAAAAAATAATACATAATTTATAAAAGCAATCAGAGTTCAAGTTCCACTACTTTTGAGTTAAGAACATTAAATATTCAAAATAAAATTATTTACTAATATCTTCTATTATTGATTATCAAAGGAACAAAATATTCTCTCACAAAGACAGGATGATGTTCAAAAATGTTACTCATCTAATTAGAACAGTTTTAAATGTGAACTATACCATGAAATATAAATTCAAAGCCAAAAAACTTTCAAATCTGAAAGTCTTGTGTAAATTTTTTGGAAAAGTTTTCAGGCCATACGCACATCATCTGCAAATATGTCAAAACAGTATCTGTCTTGCTTGTCTATTGTTGTTTTTCTAGTTTTCCTCACAGGTTAGCAATGATTTTACCCAACAAAAGTCTGAAGCTGAATAAAACCACTGCCTGAAATGCATTCCGATTCATCCTACACACTCGCTGTCCAAATGCTCTAGAAATATCAACCACCCTAATGCATAATATTTTCTTAATATCCCATTCTAGAGAACGCAATGGAAGTGTTGATGGTATTCATTTCATTTTTTTTTCCCTATTTGGACTATGGGAGATGCTAGGACATTGCACTTGTGGGTTTTTAGAATTTCTTGAAATATTTATTGCATATATTATATATGATTGCTGCTTGACGAAGAAAGAGGTTCACACAATGGCCATTCAGGAGATCTTAAGCCAAACCTTGTTTCCTAGCCAAACTGGATGACCTAGTAAGTCAGTTTGTATTTGACAGGAAGGAAACATCTTAGGAAAAAACTTACTCATGTTGGTATTTTTCACATCTTCTCCAATTTCTAAAACCGAATTTGTTTAAGATCCTTAAGATATTAAGATTTGTTTAAGTTCTACCAAAAGCCTACTAATTTTCTTGTAATTTCATGTGAATAAAAATTTAAGTCCTAAAATTTTTCAATTTCTGTTTTTTAGCTTTAAAATGAATTCTTTATATATTTATACTGACATTGTCCAAAGAAGGCTTCTTTGGTGGGATGTAGAGGGTGAGCTTTATTTATTTATTTATTAAGTATTCATACTGGTAACCAATGATGGAACACAGGGGAACAGCACAAAGTTGTGCCAGGGAAGGTTCAGACTGGACACAAAAAAATTTCTTTACCATGAGGGTGGTGAAACACTGGAATGGGCTGCCTAGAGAAATGGTTGATGTGTTCAGTGTCCAAGAGTCATTTGGGCAATGCCCTCAATAACATGCTTTAACTTTTTATTAGTTATGAAGGCAATTGGACTAGATACTCTTTGAAGGTCCCTTCCAACTGAACTATTTCACTGTATTTAGTGTTGAAATTCACAAGTCTTCTCATATTGCTATCGTCTTCTAACTGCATTCTTCCAGCAGCTTCTTAAAAGCCATGCACTTTAAAGTCTGCCTACCATTTTTTTAGTAATGTTATTTTCGTTCCATAATACAGAATGAGTTCCTTTTTTGTTACCTACCAGTTTTCATTATACTTCATATACAGTTTGTGTGTATTCTAGCCTTGTCAAAAACATGTTGCTGTCACCCTAGTTCCTACTAACATAACTTCATTCTAGTTCTGCCTTTTGCTAATGAGCCAAAAATTACAAACATGGTGCATGTAAAAAGATGTATCCAAGCACACGTGATGTATCTCAAAAATGGGATGGTAAGAATACTAGTTTTGTTATTATTGTTTTGAGATCTTTTGTAATCATTGACTAGAGTTTTTGGTATAACAATCTGGTAGCAAGAAAAAGAGGTCTCTGAAATAATTAGGTTCTTCAAGAGAAATATAGCAAATTTAGCCAAATTATTATTTTACTATGCTAAAGGTGCTATGCAACAGTATCTGTACGTACTAAAGCACAGCTGTTTTATATAATACAACAATGCTTTCCTCCAGGACAATGATTTCCAACAAGCAGGGATTCTTCTGAATCTTAGCTGACTTCTGAAATTCTATTACAAAGAAGGTTAGGATGAATTCAAAACAAATGGAAGAGAAAACTAAATGTTGCAGTTTACTGGGTCTGGCTGGAATGTTAACTTTCCCTGCAGCAGCCCATACAGTGCTGTGCTCTGCACCTGTAGCTAGAACAGCACTGGTATCACACCAGTGTTGTGTCTGCTGCTGAGCAGTGCTGCCACAGCATCAGGACTCTCTCTAACCCTCCTAAGGGGTGGGCAAAAAAGTGAGAAGGAAACATCACCAGGGCAGCTGACCTAAACCAAACAAATGGATATTCCATACCATATGATGTCACACTCAGCAATAAAAGGTGGAAAAAGGAAGAAGAGGGGAGGGGTGGGCTCTTGTTGCAAAAACGTCTGTCCTCCTGAACACCGGCTACGTGCGTTGAGGCCCTGCTTCAAGGACGTGGTCAAGCATCGCTCATTTGTGGGAAGTTGAGAATAATTTTTTTTTCCTCTGCACTTCCACATAGCCTTTACTTTTTTTTTTCCTCTCTTTTCCCCTTTCCTTTTTTTCCCTTTAGTTAAATTGTTTAATTAATAATAATCTTTCCTTAATATTTTTTTCCCTTTAATTAAATTATCCTTATCTCAACCCGTGAGTTGTTTTTTTCCTTTACTTCTTCCCCTCCTCATCTAAGGAGGGGGAGTGAGAGCGCGGTTGTGGTGTTCAGCTGCCTAGCACGGTAAAACCACCACATGCAGAAATCAAAGCTTCCATATCTTCTGGCCTCCTACATGGAGAAATTTTGATAATATAAATCAGATATAAGATATGCTAAAACCAAAGACTGTATATACACATAATACAACTTAAACCAGAAAAAATAAACTTCTGGAAAAAAATCTGCACAACTTCCTGAAAGTATGCTTAAGTATGCTTTTGACCCATTTTGCTTTCTCCAAAGCACATCTGGCTCTCAGTATGTGGTATTAATAGATTGTGGATCAAATCCAATTCACTCACTCTTAATGGTTGCTTCTAATTGCCCTTTTATTTATTTTTTTAAGATGTGTACTCGTTTTCATCATATTACTTCACAATTCATTTTAACTAGATGTCATTGCAAGCTCCAGTGCAAAAATGCTTCTGTCCAGATCTGATCTAGTCTACATACTGTACAAATAAACTAAAGGAACAGTTAAAAAGCCAAAACAAGTTTACCTAAATTATGTTATTTGGGGGACCTGGAAGAGCAAAGTAGATGATAACTGAAACAGTGAGCATGCAGAGCTAAACAACTCCATCAAACCATAATCAAATTAAATAGCATTTGGAAAGCTTTCTCATTTCAAAAAAAATATACGAAATTAAGGACTGCAGTGAAATTTATTATTTTTTCTCCATTTGTTCTGAAAATACTTTTTCTAAATGAAAAACTGAAGCAAGCATCTAAATGTACCTTGGAACAAAAATACATTTAACACTGTGTTCAACAGAAAGAAAATCTATCAATAGGTAAGTGAACAGAATATTTCATGAAACAGGTGAATTTATTTAACTGCACTTATTCTAATCATGTCTTTATAGAGACAGAGTCTGATGGAAAACATACAGGAATATGCAAAATGGTCAAATAAAGTGTTAAGGAACATGTTTTTTCTAATTACCTCAGGCTGAAAACTTCAATTTCATAACAAAATCGCAGTCTAAAGACAGCCTACATAGGTATTGTTTTACAATATAAATAAATTCATCCTCAGGGAGCAAAAGAAACATGGTCAGTTAAGAGCGATATTCTGAAGGAAAAATATTAAGCAATCCCAGAAGAAAGCACGTAAATCTATTCTTCTTATGTTAACTAAGTTTTGTTCTGAATTTCGTTTCAGGAAAGGCAACTACAAAGTGTGTTTTGTGATGACCTGCATCTTTAATAATGACCAGCCACTTAAAAATAATATATATGTATATATATATAACATATAGCATATATATATATATATGTATGGACCCTCTGTTTACTTCCCATAAAGAAATCTAAATATACTTTCTAACAGAATTGTTAGTATTCATTGTCAGGGAATAACACACAAAAAAACCATGAATACTTACCAACTTTTCAAACATTATTCCTCCTAAAACTAAAACTCCTGTAGCTACAGTATTTCCTGACAAATGGATTCCTAACAATACAGTTTCTTTATATGCTATTTTCTAGTCAGCATAAGATTTCCATGTAATGTTACTTAAATTGCATATGACCAGAACTGTTTGCCAGTATCGTTTGGTACAAAAGAAAGAAAAGGTGCCTGAAAAATATGATTATTGTCTAAACTCACTGTGAACATATTGCACAAGATTACACATTGCAGCCAAGAACAAAATTGGCAAATCTTGGGAAAAGAATAAAAGATCTAAAGGTCATTAGTAAATTAAGCTGTCTTTAACAAAAAAAAAAAAAAAAAATCCTTGCCTGAAACAATCCCTGGGGATTGGGGGTTGAAAGCAGATGAAAACAGCCAAAGCAGAGCCAACCAAGCTCTTCAAGAGAGTAGGAGTATCAAGTAGGGACTGGGGCAGAGAACACCTACTTTAATTTTATCTCGTAATTACTTCTCGCTGGGGTCTTTCCAAGTGATCAGATATTGCCAGTCTTTGTACCTGTTAAATCACTGAAGAAAACATGAAGAAAAGGGAACTTTTTGGTCCCAATAAATCTTACATATTTCTAATATATACCTGAGCTTCATTAGACTATGAAAACAAATATTGGTAAAAATCAAAAGTGGGTAGCTGGCTGTGTTGCTGTGGAAAGAGTCCTGCTTCCCAAACTTGTGAATAAGAAAACAATCATATTGGATTATTACTATTTTTCTTCCTCCTAAACAGACTTGAAGTTTTCTTTTGAATGTTTCTTTACTATACTATTAGCTTATCTACTCAATACTTATATATAATTCATAATTCATATAACAATGATTTCAAGGTGAAATCATATTACTTGGTGAAGTTATCAATTAATAGCTGCTGTGAAAAGACCCAGTAACTTCTTCGTTTTGACCTGGACTACACGTTAAAACATTCTAGCAGCTAACTGAAGGAGATTTTCACAGTTAAAGGATAAAAGAATATGCGTCTTTTCTCTTTGTCAATGCACCAGAATAAGGTTATAACTTCAAGAGAGACAAAAAGATCAGAAATTAACGTATGAGAGATACCTAAGTAATTAAATAATTTTACGCTAAGATCAACATTTATGCCAAAAAAACACATTAAGAAATATAGAAACCTCTGTATGTGCAGAATCAACAAAATAACTTGCTATAGCTACTCATTATAGTGAGCCTGACATCCAGGGACCTCTACTTTCCTAATATTTTTTCCCATATCCCCAAAAGGAAGAAGTTTCAGTGTATTTAATCAAATTTTCATTTATTGTGATTTAATCAAATACATTGAAACAAATCTCAGTATATAAACCAAGTGAACAATTAGAAACATTATTTTAAACAATGCAACTTTGAATTTCAGTTTCTGTATTTACAAGCACAAATAAGGAAGACATTTTAAAAATGTATTTACCTTAAAATTTGTATTGACAATGCAAATACTGCACTACATTGGGGAAGGGCTGTGGAAGATTTAATTTAAGGAAAGCAGCTTAATCAAGAACATAAATATGACAACAGTTTCAAATGATCTTACCAAGCACATTTAGTATTTAATAGAAAATTTTGTCAACAATGAAAGGGGATGCTACAGACAACATATTATCCTACAGTTTATCAGAGCATTGCCATGGAAGATTAATAAGAAAAGGAATTAATTCTTACATTTACACTGATGAAATCCATTACTGATCTTAACCTGAAAAGCTCTGTAATTGCTAAAAAGTTGCATACAAAAGCATGAAACATCTTTTTGTAGTTCCCTGAACAAAAACATCAGCACCTCTGTCAGATATGTTTGCAACCTCAAAGATCATTCTAGAAAAAGATCTGCTATCCCATTTGGCTTCCAGGACTCTATTACAAACACAGCATAGCTTTTGGAAATAGAACAAATATTCATGAGACAGCTTTCCAGCTATAAACAGGATAAAACTAATCATTGTTGCATATCAAATTCATGCTCATGATGGATAAAACAGAATATATGATCAAGTCAATAGATTTGGGGGAAAAAAGTCAATTTTATTTCTCACAGAGTAACAACAGACTTGTGTTACCTCAGTGTTGTAACTGTCAGAGCTTGAGAGACAAGCCAACAAAGCTGAAATCCTTGGATCAGAGAACTAAAAATGAGACTGATTTTCAGAGAGACTGAGCATCCATATTTGATAACAGAATTCAGTCTATACCACATATTTTATACTTTCTGATTCATAATAAAAACACTGGAAAATTTCAGTAGATTTCAGCTCTGGATTAGAATAGAATGAAAGTATTAAACTAAAGGAATTCTTAATAACCTTAGTGCTATGCCCATCTTACTATAAATTCTTGGAAAAAATCAATTCAATTTCAAATGTTTGTTTTCTTGCTCTGACAGACCAGCCAGACATCTTCTACCTAAACTAAGGTAGTATATATAACTGATAAAGTAAGAGAAGAGGGAATTTTCCAATGCCTTAAGTGTTAAACTGAATAAAGATGTCTCCTCAGAAAGCGCAATACAGACTCAGAGAAGGAATCTGGTGGTCAAATGCAAGAGGTTAGACTTGACAATCATTAGGGATCTATCTCTATCTTATCTCTATCCTTTTTTTTTTTTTTTTTTTTTATTTTCTTTTTCCCCAAAGACCATGCTCAAATAACTTACAAAGTCTGATGAACAGAATGACTAGCATCAGTCATGATTACTATACCATCACTATTTGACTTTCTGGCTATGATGCTGCTCTAATAGCTGAGACAGTTCTGTGCATTCTTACTTCTCACTTTTGAATCTTACCATTTGTAAATATTTAAAAGAACAAAGGTCCTTTTTACTGTATACTTCATGTATTTTTAGAATGTCTAATTCTGAAAGCACCACTTAATTTTTAACTCGATTCATCAAAAAATACAAATTGTTACTTTAAACTTATGAAAAAATATACTCTGTAACAGAATAATGTAACATACCAGTATAAAGAGTGTACCTTTCCTTTGAAAAGGAAGAAAACACCTGTACTTTGAAACTAAATAAACAATATTTTGTTCATGCAGCATTTTCCATTCATATATATAAGATTTCAATTTAGATAATGGTTTTCTCAGAAATTTACAGGTAAAGGTTCACATATCAGTTTGTAACAGAAGTGTGGTTCTGAAGCACAAAAGATATCAATACTGTGGGCACTGCCCCCTAACACCAACAGTATTACTCTACAGAGCAAAAGAAAAGATCATTAATATCTAGCTGCAGATTGTTCTGATCATTCAACACACCTACAAAATAATTTTTTTTTTTTTTTACTTTTTTTAAAGTAACATTACTCCAAATTAATTGAAAATAACGTGCTTTAAGAAAGGTTTGCCCACTTTCATTCAAAGAAAACTTTTTCTAACTGCTATAAAATAATAGCAGTTATAATATAAATATATTATATATTTATATATATATAATATATAAATATATTATAAATAATATAAAATAATTATGCCCCGCATTCAGCTGAGACTTGATATTCAAAACAAAATGCAGGGGTAAAGAATATCTTTTCTCTTTAAGCTGGTCTCTCCAAAACCTAAATGTCCATCTAAATCCCACTTAACACAGCTCAGAATTCATTAGAAGAGTAGGAACACTCTATATACAACACATTTTTCTTCAATCTGTCAATTGTTAGGACCATATCATCTCATGAATTTTATCTCTGACCTTTAAGCAGGACTACGGAATAAAATATTCTGTGAAAGAAATATAAAGAGCTTCATATCATTCTCTGAGAGATAATTAGCAAATATTTTCCAAAAGTAAAAAAATAGTAATTATAAAACAAATAGAGAACTTCAGTATATGTTTGACATTTAATATAGCCTAATGTATTTGAATACAGCTCCTCATTTTATTTTTATAGTTTTTTTAAGACATATCAAATATTAGATATGTTATTAATAACACAAAAATAAAATGAGGATTTGCTCTGAAATAATTAAATGTCAAACAAATGATTACACATCAAATATTTGATGAATGTTCTCTTAAAAAATTCATTTCTAATCATTTAAAAACATTTGACTGATAATTAAGAGGATTAGTAGAATTCCTTTCATATTTTAAAGGCCAGCAAAGAATACAATGCTTTTAACTGTTCTATTTTTCAGTTCTTCCTGTGTGTTCAAGTAGTCTCCACTTACACTTAGTGTCTAGACTAGAACATGCACGATTTGGGCATTATTTATTTTTCTAAGTCATACACTGGATTTCAGTATGTTTCTAAACATCTTCATCTACTAGAGTGCACACTGTATACAGAGTACAAAATAAGGTTTATATTACATTATCAAGATTATTCTCTGCCACATATTGCTAAATTTCATGTTGAATGAAACAGCAAGACTGAATGGCCTTCAGTCTAATAATTTTGGGATCTGTGCCAATAAACATCACTTTATACAAGATAGCTCTTGTCAGACAAACATGATATTGTCATCATGAGGCTTAAATTATCCACTGCATCACACAGAAGTGATATAACGCATTTAGACTTCTGTCAGAAATTTCATTTATATGGTATGGCACTAGGTATTTAGTACTATATGAAATGAATTTCACTTATTAAGGAGATTAAAATTAGGCAATGATGATCAAAGAAATTAATTGCATCTATAAACTCTGACTTGATGAATGTCTAATGAGTTTCTTCAGAGATCTGATATGACCCATGAATATTTCATATTTGTACTGTTGATCAAAAATTTTAAATGTGATCATGCTGATTAAAAGTACTGTTAGGAAATAAGAAGCACTGTGAAGGAATGGTAAATGCTTACAAGGATAGGTCAGTTCTAGTGTTATTTGGCTCACCTAAATGTTGAGCTTTAAGATACCTGGGAACAAAAAAACCTACGTTATGCTTTGAGAATGGATTTTAAAAAGATCCCCGAAAAGCTAGGCTCTTAAACGACATGTGTTCTATCAGTCTACTCCCCAATTTATTGTATAAGCTGTATTTGATTTATTGTATAATGCTTAAGAACAGCTATGCCAGGTCAGATCAGAAGTTTGTGTAGTGCAGTTTTCTCTCCCAACAGCAGCCAACAGCAAATGCTTAAGGAAGAGCATGCATCCATGGTCTTCACAGTACATTCTCCTGGACACCAGAAATTTGCCATTAAGAGACTTACTGCGTTGCCTGACCTACTCCTAACAACAATTTGCTATCATTTAAATAAGTAAGAACCTTTAAAGTGAAAATTTTGAAATAACGATGAGAATCAGCATGAGATCCTAGGTTCAGAGCAGTAGGTAGAACAATTCAGACATGAAGAGTGACACACGTCAAGACTATATGAACATTAGAAATAGTTGCTGTAGCTCAAACACAAATTTCAGTTCTATATGAACACTAACTGTTCAATACCCTACATAGAATCATAGAATACCCCAAGTTGGAAGGGACCCACAAGGATCATCGAGGCCAGCTCCTGGCACCACACAGGTCTACCCAAAAATTCATACCATATGACTAAGAGCACAGTCCAAACGCTTCTTAAACTCTGACAGGCTTGGTGCAGTGACTACATCCCTGGGGAGCCTGTTCCAGTGCGCGATCACCCTCTCAGTGAAGAGCCTTTTCCTGATATCCAACCTGAACCTCCCCTGTCGCAGCTAGACAACGTTCCCTCGGGTCCTATCACAGGTCACTAAATAAACATAGGATCGCAGAATCATCTAGGTTGGAAAAGCCCTTCAAGATCACCTAGTCCAGCCATCAACCTGACCTACTAAGTCCCAGCACTAAACCATGCCCCTTACTGTCACGTCCACATGTCTCTTAAATACCCCTAGGGACAGGGACTCCACCACTTCCCTGGGCAGCCCGTTCCAATGCTTGACTGTTCTCTCTGTGAACAAATTCCTCCTAATGTCCAATCTAAACCTCCTGCGGACCTACCTGAGACCATTTCCTTGTGTCCAATCATTTGTCACCTGAAAAAAGAGACTGATGCCCTCCTCACTGCAACCTCCCAATAGCTGGTCTTTCTTGTTCACAAAAACTAAGAATCCATAGCTTCTGGCTATATTATAGTATATGAAACACTACTGTAATCATGCAGAAAGTAGTCAGAAGGAGCAAAGATTCCCATGAATTACAAAAGAATTCACTTGTTTTTAATTACAATTAAGGCCATTTTCATTCAACTCCCAAACCAGAAAACTTCTATAAGTATCTTCTGAAGTTAAGTCAGCTTTGCTTTAGCAAAGATCAACATTTTGAACTACAGTCCTCAAACAATTCCAAATTTGATTTAGAACTAATGCTTGAATTCATAACAAATGTATGTGTACTGGAATGGAGATCTAGGGGGAGGAGAAGAGAGAACAGAAATTTACTATCTCAGTTTGCTCTGTTTCCCCTAAATTTCAGCGTGATGGATAAATACCCTTAAAAGAAAGTTACATCAGATATGCAGCCAACCAGCCTATAAGGCCACCTTAACTAACAGTCTTAATTTGTACTATAAATGCTATCTTAAATCATTGTCCAGGCACAGGTAGCAAAAACTTGTATTCTAAATAGGCTTAGAATTTAACTTTACTGTGTACTGTTTCTCTTATTCCCAAGAATATAAGAACATGTTTCTAATTCATTTAAACCCAGGATGAAAAGAATAGCTGAATACACAGCAGTAGGTTTCACTAAAATACAGAGTGGATTGGGCAAATACTTTTTTACATCGCATAGTATTCACTGCTGACTTAGGAGTATGCAATCCTAACTTCATCAGTAGTAGTTTTGAGTTCCTAACTCAATACTGGTATTTTTGGTGGCTTAAACTAATTTTCCACATATTAGCACTGAAGAATTAAAATTAGGAGTTTCAGATTTTGTTCTAAGAAATATAATGAGAAAAAGTTCAGCACTAATTTTCAGTGTTGCAGTAGAAATATGGGATTTTCCAGGTTCAGGTTTAATGTTATTTTAAAAATGCAGCAGTTACTAACATCCACTAGAAAAAGAGGGGCTTTTTAATATGCTATTTTATGAAATATAAGGACATCGATTTATAATTTAGTATAGTTCCATAAACATTTATTGCAGCTTTCAGAACCATCTTGACAAAGAACATACTTGATTATGATTATGATTTCTTCTCTAATTTATAATTTTCCCTACATTCATAAAATTTGAGTTTACCAACTGTAATGTCCCTGCACCATTCAGAATTAATACATCTGAGTGAATCCCTTTCCATTCTTTTCAGAGGTATAAAATAAGGTAGTGTAATTGTTACATCCAAGAAAGACACAGAATGTAACTCCCTTCTCCCCCCACTCAATTCCTAATTCACAGGGACCAAAAATACTTAGAGTTTATCAACACATTTACCAGTGAGAGAAAATATCTTATCCATACATTAAACTTTCTATAATGAAAAGGTATTTCCTCTGTGTTCTGCAATTTAGTTGAGGAGCGAGGAAGAACATTATTTTTCAAGGAACATTAACAAGACACTGGTAACGCCAATCATTACCTCAAATTATATATCCTCAAATGTAAAAGTCACATATAACAATGAATTAAGAATTCTTTTTGGAAACTTTCTCTCAGCAGAAATACAGGCATATTGCTTGAGTAGATGAAAAGTTACTATATTAGAAAAAAATTTGAAAGGTCAACTAACACAATTCACACAAGGACAGAACAGTTAGAATGCATAAAAATGTACACAGTCTCATCTGGCAAGTACTTGGCTACTGCTCAAAATAAAAATAATTTATGATCCATATACATATTTCTTACACAAAACCTGATTAAGAGGGCTAATCCTTTGTGAGATTCAAATGGCTTTCTCACTTTTGACTCTCAGAACAATTACTTTTTGATTGCTCGCCAGTAGGTGATTTATGAGGAAAGTCTGATGGTTTTGGAAAGGTCGTAAATTTACTGGTGATGTCAGATTAATACTTTAAGACAGGTTTCTGTTGTAAAGAGTGGACAGCAGCAAATGCTTAGGGAAAGAGTGCAAAGTGAAGGACGTGTGCTCTCCCAGAAAGTGGAAATTATTGACTTAGGGACTTCCTGAGCTGGAGATTGCATAAAAGCTATTGTGATCAATGATCACCAAATCATTCTCCTCTAATTTGTCCAATTCTTTCTGATAAATAATCCTACTCTCCAATGCTATGATGGACTTAAGAAATCAAACAATGTCAGTGAACTCTCAGCTAGGAACGTTACTGATTTAACAATTAATATCAATTACAAAACCCCATCTACCTCACTTCAGGCATTCTGTTAGATTCAGTGCAGTGCTGCAGGGTTTCAAGCACATCCCAAGTAGATTTGAGTCTTGGAAAGCTGTTTGGAGTCTACCTACACCATTTAGTTCTATAACTCTTCCAAAGAGAAGGCAAAATATAGAGAAATTGCATCAGGGGACTCTTGGATTGAAAAGATTTCATATCTTTGTTTCAGAAGCAAAGTCCGGAAGATAAAGTATGCTCTGTTAAACTTTATCCATATTGATCTCTAAGTACAAGTTGCATGAAACATAACCTATTATCAGTATGTTTAAAAAACTGTAAGTAACAGCACTGGATTCTCTTCCTTTATCTCTGCCATTACTCCTTCCTTTCTACCTCTATTTAATTCAGCAATCCACACGTCATTTTACAGCAAAATATGTTTTCCCAGAAGCTCAAAAATGCTTTGCCTATTCCCATATTAGACAGTATCATAAAAGCAAAGTCTAGATTTGTAAAGATTACCAACATAAATTATTCCCTTACCTGTTTTTCAGCTTGTCCATAATCTGATCCCTGGGGTGACAAAAAGTGACAAATATGACCGTTGTTTTTTGCTTTTTCTCGAAGACCCATAGCAGTTCGTACTGTGGCATTTCTGGCATGAACAAACACCATCACCTTAAGACAGAAAGAAACAAGGCTGATGAGAAATAATTGAAGTCTGATATAATGAAAACAATTTAATAACAAAATATTCCCTATAAGAACAAATTAAATGAGTAAATGCATGGCACACTGATGAAAGCAAATGTCTTTCTAGAGAAATTAATGGGTGATCCTGAAGGGTGATCCTGAAAATATTACATATATTATATTTAATGTTTTCAGAGAGCTTTTGAAAAGGTTCTCATTTTTAATTCTTTAGTCTTTAGAAGGTAGGTAATATTTGTTGGAAATACTTCTTTTTCAAAAACTAGAGACATTGCCATTGAGGCAAAAAACTGTGTTATTTGACACATCTTAAATGATATAGTGATGGTAGTGAAGTGATAAGTTGGTTGAAGGTATGATCTGACTGTGCAAGACACGTGAAAAAAACTGACTATAAAGAGAAGGATGAAATTAAGTGCCAACAAATGCAATACACACATGGGAATAAAAATGTTAAACTAGCAGACATTATTATGGGCTTTAAACCACGTACTATCACTCATAAAGATGCCTTAGAAACACTGTGGACATTTCCCTCAAAGTATCAACTAAGGATAGAGTAAAAAGATTATCAAAATCTTTGAAATTGATAGAAGGAGAATTAACAACAAAACAGAAAGCATCTTTGAAATGATTTGTACGTATGTCCCAATCACAGAATTGTAGGGGTTGGAAGGGACCTCAAGAGATCTTCGGGTACAACCCCCCTGCCAAAGCAGTATGTCTGTAGTAGGCTTTGAAAACAACTGGATATCATTCACATAACCCTCCAATCATTTATTATCGTCATTATTACCATCATATATAGCCTAAACCAAGAGTTTGCAGTGAGATGTTAATAGCTATACCTTTAGAAATATATATGAAGCAATTTAAACTGGTATAAAATTAAGATTCACTCAAAGGCACATTTAAGATAAACCATAGCTGTAAGTCCCCTGATGGGAAGAAGGTTTTTTCTCTTCATGAAATGAGGAATCAACCATTCATTGTCCAGTCAAGCATAGAAAACATCTGAGCCAACAAATCAGCATTTAGACATACAAGTGAAACAATGTTTGAATAAATAATAAGAATGGCCAAAAAAAATCATTAAGCAGGGACAGGATCCATTAAGCAAGAAAATATGAAATAAATTGTAGGAAGAAGGGTTAAGTCATTCCAAATGGACCAGAAGAGTTCAAAAGGGAGACTGGCTGTAAGACCAACACACACTGCCCAAGAAGTATGTGTGTCTAATCTGCTGCACAATGACTGAATTCCTGTGAACAATCATGAATAATCATCAAAACGATATGACTGAATGTTTTAACCTAAGTAAACAAAGTGTTTTTTCTTCTACCTGTTCACTTATGCCCTATAGGAATGTAATTAATCTGTGCTAGTCGATGATGGAGAATATCCGTCATTAATGACTAAATGCCACTTAATTACAGTGCAATAACAGCTCGGAATGTCTGTTAGCCAAATACTACTGGGAAAGGTACACTAAGGAAAACACTCAATATTTTCCCCCTGAGAATTTTGTGTTGCCTGCTGTTTGCATAAATTGACAACACATACTTGGTCAGACAGCTCCTAGGTTTGCTGAAGTATGACAATATTATAACTCACATCCTTAAAACTCATGTATGGAAAAGTTTGAATGATGGGCTCATAAGCAAATAACAAATGTTGTTTTGCAACTTCATCTATGTTTAATCAATGTAACAATGGAGATACAGTTCTATTTTAAGGTAGTTTCAGTTGCATTTCAAGACAGGTGTATCAAATTCCAGAGAACTGTGCTTTTAATTTTGGTATTTTGGCAGCACCATCCTTTTGTCAACTTGTGGTATGTTACTAAATTATTTTTAAATGAAACACTATTAGCAAATCAGTGAGCTATACTTAAGGCATAATTAAGCAAGTTATTAACCCTGCTCTTAACTTAGAAAGTCATAATTTAATTAGAAATGTAGAACTTATATGTATTTTTATACCAAAGTGTCTATAAATAGAGGTAAATTTATATAAACTATAAATTTATGATTAGAAAAATAAGCAAAATGAATGCAGGTGACAATACAGAGAACAGAAAAAAAGAGAAACAATGCTGCATAACTGTTTGGCTTCCTGGGAGCAATTACTCAATACCTTTTTTTTTTTAAGCTTATTTGATATAACTTTCCATTATCATTTTAGCAACATTGTGACTTATATAATTATTGGCTTTCATCTAAGTAGAAATATTCTCAGATACACGTCATGGTTAGCAACACAATTTTCTCTAACTTAAAAGGAACACATTGGCAAAAAACTTTTTAAAAATTTCTTCAAAAAGAGGCTACAACATAACAGAGTATAGCGCATGTCCCTTATGTCTTCATTAATTAAGGATTAGTTGTCTATTTATCCTTTTGTAAATTCTTTTTGAAGAAAGCCTAAAAAAATACACAAATATTCAGAACAGCAAATTTATTATTGGATACATCATGCCATTATGCTGTCTTCAGTGAATTCTCACTTAAAATACTGTCAACAGGTTTCACTGGAAAAAAAACCTTAATTTTAAAATCAAATTGATTTGGTACCCTACTAATATGTTTCTTTTTAAAATGAAGTCATATTAGCATTTGATTCTTTGCTGAAGAGATTAAAAATTCATTTTGTAAAATAGCTAAATTCTGACAGTTAAGAAACTGAGTAAATACAGTATCAGGTATTGAGGTGAAAGAGAACTGGTCTTTTTTATGCAGGTAATTCTGAAACTTCTGAATTAGGAAGTGTAATAACATTTGACATATTGATTCTTTAAAAACAAAAAATCAAAGAAAAAAGTGACAACAACTCACATCTGAACTAAGAGGTTTTACGATTTAACCACAAAATAGATTTGTCAATTGGTTTTACAAAGTATTTAATCTTCTAGATTCTATTTTATTTCAGTCTTGCATTAATTTTGAAAACACCACCCCTATCTTAAATCTAAAATACCAATTTTGTGAATGGTGTTTATATATCATTAATATTAATTACATTCAAACTTATTAAAGCAATACATTTCTGCATGTTTTGACATAATACTGATAAATATCTTATTGGTTCTCCCGTCCATTTTAAAATTCATAATCAAAGACCAAACGAAGTGCGGTCTGACTGAATTTTTTGGGGTGGGTGGGAGTTGTGTCTAGAAGGAGAAAGCTCAAAGAAAAGTTGCAAGAAGGCATGATTTAAAAGTTTGAAAGAAACTAATAAAACCAGTCAAAAATAGCAAGCAGATCTGCACACAAGTGTGTATTTACATCCAACAAACCTCTTAATTGACCAGGGTATAATTCCTTTATGGCTTGTTTAAACAAGACACAGAGAAATACTGGGATGTAAAATCAAATTAAACAAGCTACTGTACAGAAAGCATTTTAGGTGTAACACTTCAGTGTCTAGAACTATTTTTTAAAATGAGCAAAAAAGCAGTACTGAGAAACGAGATGAGGTAAAACCGTAAGTCACTACAGTTACACAAAGCAGAGCACAGAATACTAGTCACAGAGAATTAGAAAATAGGCTCTTAACTGAAGAATCTTCTTTGCATTTATGTAAATAAATAGCAACAGCAACACTTGAATGAAGCCCATTCCTGAAACTCTAAGTGTAAGGAAAAACCCTCTTAGTTCTGATCATAATCAGGCAGAGTCTTTAGGAACTGTCACTATAATGTCCTCATCCTGTTTAGACAATGATAAAAAAACAGCAAAAAACAATACAGAAATATTATTCCAACGATCCAGTTCCTTTCTCAAGATGAAACAGTGCTAACAGCACTGTGGTGGATAAAGTAGTAATATTCATGTCTAATTTTCTACTAGTCAGAAACAACAGAAAGTCACTTATTCTGAATTTCTGTAGGAAAATAAAATTTAATAGTTGACACTTTGCTATAGAGTATTATGCAAACAGACAAACGTAGGTATACTTCATATCTGAATCTTGGCCACTGAACATTTCTAAAATCACTACATAGCATTACTTTAGCAAAACCTTTCAGTTAACAAACTTTAAAGCACATAATTCAAATAATAATTGGTTTGTTTCAGAACAATCTGGATCCTTTTTGAGTGTGTCTAGTGCCTTGATTTTCTTTGAAATGGCAGAGGATTAATCTAAAAAAGTGACTAAAGATATAATGTAGCACAATGGAAGATTTATCAATGTAAAAATCATACAGAATTTGGTACATGTAGTCATCTACTTGAGATGCCAGACAAGATACATATGAGCTCAGGAAATGCAGATGTTGGTAGTACCCCTCATAGCTGTGCTTTTAAAGACCAAAATCCCTTAATAAGTAAGAACATATCAAGTTAAATTGAAATATCCTCAAAACAATTGAGTTCTTGGAAGAAATAAAGTTATACAGTCCAGGGTAAAACTAAACAGAAAACAAGTAATCAAACAAAAAACTGCAGTGTTGACAATTAAAGCTCACAAGACTATTACCGTTGTAATAGGATCACTGTAACAATATTCAAAATGCAAGAAAACACTTGTGAAAATGTTTATAAGTAGCATTTCTTTCATGCTACTGTGAATGTTAATGGTGCTGGAAAAAGAGTTGGAGCCTTTTCCCTAAAGAAAAAAAAACTAAGAAGTTCCTGTCTTATCACTGCCCAGCATAGTATATGGTAAGAAACAAACCTTGGAACTTTAGGAACTTTGATACTAGGAGGCATTCAGTTTAGCTCCTTCAAAGACTGGAAGACAGATGGGTTGAGATAACGTTTCACGTTTTTTCTCCAAGGTCCTATAAGACCTTCATCTTTTATTTCATCTGTTATATTCTACCTATTCAATACAAGAATAATACTAAAAATTTCTTGCTGATATCCAATACTACAAATAAAAAACAAAACGCAGCCATAAAGAACATCAACAAGCTTTTTTATTCAATTTACCCAGGGAACTGAGAGGTTAGTATTTAAACAGCATATGTTTCTGCCTTCAGTTATCATAGGCTTGGTACAGACTTCATAAGACTTGTGTTATACTTTCTTAAGCTCCTGCCTAGATGCATTTGAATGGGAACTTCCCTCCAAGTGCAATTCCATGCTGGGATTTCCACAGGAACTGAAAAGCTAGCAGCATGTTTCTCTGTCAGGGGACTGGAAGATCTTTCAAGTGCATGATTAGGAATATTAGTAGGATATAGGAGTCATACAGGAAAGAAACCCTGGAGCAGTCAACTCTGACTTAAATGAGGTGGCTGGGCTACAATTCAGCCTCTACATTGCACCTAACTACAGAAATACTTACACAACAGGATGGTGCTAAATAGGGAAGCCAGTCTTAAACAACACAGTCTGCAGTTAACCTCCTTTTGCTGAAACATTATCTGCCACATTTTCGATGCAGAACAGACAATGCTCAATTTTTTTTTTTTTTTTGTACATCGTTTTATCTAGCACACTGATCAAACCCTGCTCTGAAGACAGAATTAACAATTCCGTAATGTGATTTGCTGTAAGGTTAATCATTACAAGAAGTCAGGATTACAGAACATCGAGAAAAAGGCACACAATATTCTTTCCTCATACGCACATTTTGCAACTGAAACCAAGGTTCATTGTATTCACTAATTGATCGTGAGTCTTAAGATGTGAGATCATACTGCTTAATATGATAAAGTAGAGCTCCTATTAATTCTGTTGAAGGCATGAGCACCCAATACTCTTAATCATCAGATCAATACTTCCTATGTCATAATTCTCAAAATTTAGAAGCCTTGATTAATACATGCTTCTGAAGATTTTTATTTCGGCAGCTTCAGCTTGTGTAACATCAAACATATACTGTTAGAAGCAGGGACAGAATCTAAATTTTCAGTGAAGTGTTTCTTTGTCCTATATAACAGACCATCTCCTTTTTTCCTATTATTTTTTATTGTATCCATCACACTATTTTAACCTTCTAGAATGAAGATGTCATTATAAAGAACCATTTCTTTAACTTGTTAAGATTTAACACGTTTTACTAAATAAGGAACAAAAAGAAAGAACTTATACGTAAAAACCCTTGGAATATTCACCAGCCAAAGAACACATCTACTATTCCCTTAACATCTTCTGTATGGTTTCTTCTCACAGAATCACTGTATAACAATGTCTAACATCATCGCAATCATTCATTCAGAAAGATGTAAGAACTTGTTATGCAAACAGTAACTATAAAGCAACTGTTGATATAAATTCTGTACTTAGAAGCCTTTCTGTAGCTGTTATAGAAAGACACCTATTTTTCAGATGTGTAGCATTTGTTCTCTTTATGAAATTTACCTCTTTTTTTTAACTAATAATGTACACTGGAATTTGTTGGCTTTTATGTATGTCATGATCATGTATCAACATCTGACTTAATTTTTAATTTAAAATGATTGCAAAAATTGCTGAAAATAAAAATTACTTTTCAATGAGAGGTAGACAAACTCCAAGGTCTAATTAAAAAGACTGCTTTATTAGGTGATTAGAGGTGCATAATCAGATAACATTTAATTGTAAACTCTGTAACTTCACCAAATGTTTGTAAAGAACCAGTCCTAGCTAAAAATTGACATATAAGACCTCACTGAATGTTTTTTCCCCAAAAAAAGTTTGTGAGCATTTACCAAATATGTTGTGAGACAGCAACATAGCCTTTAATGGGTTAATTTAGCCTGTCCTAACTGTGTCAGAGAATATTATATTTCAGTGGCAAAATCTCCGTGCATTAAATTATGCAAATATGTTAGGAAAAGTAATTTAGAATAGAAAGAAGCGGTTCCACAGCTACAAGCTGTGTAATTAGATCTGTACTCTGCAGTTCAAAGCTAGCTCTGGTGTATACAGCCCTAGTGCTGAAAGCGTCTGCTGCTGCTCTCCTGAAACCAAAGCTTTTAAATGACAAAAATACTACAGAAAGGAAAAGGCAAATGCCTCTAGCTAGGTTACCTCCCCAGAATTTTCTTAAAGCATGAAACAAATCAAGCATTCTTGCTAAAGACTTTGTTTAAAATTCACAACAGGAAGTGTTTGTATTCCCCCAGTGTTGCATATTTCCAGGCTGTAATCTCCCTGAAACATGTTAGCACATTACTGAAGCACTGAAATGCGTGTTATTCATAATACCTGGGAGAACTAGTACTTTTGTGCTATCCTGGACATGTAATTAGACACTTGCAGAACTTGCCATATTTTTATTAGATGAGAATTTTATTAGACGAGAAAGAAAAAAACACACCACATCCATGCATAACGGAAGTGTCTAAAATCAGATGACATTTATCATCAGACACTTGAAATTCAGACACCCTTTCTTCTGTCTTGGACAGTAAAGATGCTCGGGATGACTTTTCCTACTGGAAAATCTCTCTTTCATAGTAACATTCTCTATGCTAACTCCAAAATGATGCATTCACCTTTTTGGAGGAGCACACCGACTCTTTCAGGTATTTTTCCATCTTGCTATTAAAGTACTGGTCACACTAGTACTCTGTGAGTACTACTACATTAGTACTCACACTAGTGCTGGTTCAGCATCTCTGTTTTATTAACATGTCTTCTCGAGACAGAAGGCCTAGGATTTGCCACCACTCTGTATCACAACTTCCAAAGAAACTGAGACAAAGGAATGCAATTACTGCAATTTACTGCGATGCAGATATTAATTATGTAGTTTAGAGACAAGTATAGGAATATATACATTATTTTAGCTTCAAGAAATTATTTTGCTTTACCCATCTAAGTCTTATACCACATTCTTTTATATGTATTCAATTCTCAACTGGGTATTACTTCTAATGAAAATGAATACCTAGGGATATTGATCGACAGATCAATGTATCCATCCATTTTCTCCCTTAAGGTCAGAATGAAGTCTCCTCCAAGGATTTTACAGAACTCAATTCCTAATGAAGTTTCAACTCTTCTTCCCAAGGAGTGCTGACTGTCCCTACTTATGCCAAAAACGTCATCCTTTGCACTTCACTAAACAGAACCATCTCCTGGACTAACTAACTACAGTTCACTAATGTTTAGCCTAATTCTAAAGAATAATAAAATTGTTTATCATTTGTGCTGTGATTTCTACCTGACTGCCAAGATACAGCTCAAAATTCTAACACCTAACTGTTAGAGCATGAGAAGTATACTTCATGCAAAATATAAATGAGAACAACACACATGGCTCACTAATAGCTCTTGATCAAAAACACTCACCGTAAACCCAGAATGGCTTGATTGTCAGTAATAAATGATAGCACGAAGGTGTATAAATGCCATTTCCCTCTCCCCTCACTGACATAACAACAGCTTATGAAGATCACTATCCAGAACTACTAACTAAAAAAACAGGAGTAAAGTATATAAGATAAGCCATACTAAAGCTTAAAAAGTTTAATGTACACATTTTGTTTGAATTTGAACAGATTTTTGTATTTTACATAGTCTTTTCGTATATTAACAATCTACAAGGAAATGGAAAAAGCTCATCAAGCTTACCACTTACCAAGGCAACATGAAAAACTGAATTTATTTTAACTCATTTTGGTACATCATGGATTTAAGAGAAATACTGATCTAATCTGCACATGCATTAAGATTCTCTTTTACACTACAGAAAATGGAAGGATTACTAAACTGCCTAAAAATCATTCCTAAATGAGACATTCCATATACCCCCCTTCCCTTTATATAGAATTTTTTTTCACAAGCTAAAAGCAGACTGCGTTTACTCATCATGCCAAATTAAATAGCGTGCATTAGAACACAGGAATTTTCATTCCCACTTGAGGGTTCAAAACACACACAAAAATTCATCAGAAGCCACCACTAAAAAAAAACACTGTGCATTCAAGGTAAACATTCAGCAAATTCTGCTAAAGAACAATGGCACACAATACCATACAGAATTTTAAAGGAAAAGATTAACTAATAACAATGATAAAAAAAATCTATAATGCCTCATCAACTAATCAGTGCTGTAATGTGATATAATCTACTTTGAACTCTTGATAGATTAAGAGTAATTGCTGTCTCTGCTAAGTTTTGATTTAATTATCCACTCAAATTAATTTTGATCATCCCTGCTTGAACAAAAACTAGAATTTTTGAAACAAACTCTATGGAACCTAATAAAAATACTTCCTACCTAGTATAGCTACTCATCTAATTATCTATCTATTTAGATATACCAGTATTTAGCAGTGTTAACTCCTATATAGCTTAGAGATTTTTACTGTCATAATGTGCAACTGCTCATCTATCTAACCATAACAATTCTACTTTTTAAATTCCCTGCAAGAAAGATGTATGCCTATTACTTAATCTTTGTATTTATTTTAATGTGGAAATTTATTTTTCACGTAAGATGAAATTACATTGGATATTGAATGAATATTATGTCATACACTTCAATCTCATTTTTGTTATTTCTCTTGCAATTTTATGCTAAAAGCTAAGGTAAAGACATTATATTAGAACTACTTTCTTCATTTGCTTACTATCTGCCCTCCTTTTGTATAGCCTCATGCATTTTAAATCTATCATATAAAAAGTTTCTACTATCATACACATTCTGAAATAGTTCAAGATTTTTCTTATTCTTAATTTTCATTTGTTACATTTTCCCTACATAAATCCACGCCAACTATTTCCACCCACCTTCTTGTCCTTCACATGCTTGGAAGTGGTTTTCAGGATTATTTTCACCATCACTTTTCCACAGATTCAAGAATCACCATCCCACAGTTCCCCAGATCCTCCTTCTTTGTTCTTTTTGAAGATAGGCGTGACATTTGCTTTCTTTCAGCTCTCAGGAACCTCCCCCTAATCACCTTGGTCTTTCAGAGATCACCATAAGTTGTCTGCAGTGACACTGGTCAGCTCCTTCAGTATCTGTGTGTGTATGCCATCAGGTTCCATAGACGTATGTAATGGTGAGTGAAAGGGAAGTCTTTGCTCCAATCTTTCCCATATGTTTTAGGGACCTGGCATTCCTGAAGGTGAATCTTACCAGCAAAGACCAAGGTGAAGAGGGCATTCAGCAGCCGTTTCTATATCCTCTGTCACCAGGTCTCCTGCCTCATGTTCAGCAGACAGCCATCATCTTCCCTACTCTTTCTTCTGCTGCTGCAGTACTTATGGAGGTCCTTCCTGCTGCTCTTTACATCCCTTGTCAGATTCACCTCCGAGTGGGATTTGGCTTTCTTAATCCTATTCCTGCATGCTCAGTGTCTTTAAATTCCTCATGGGCCTCCTGTCCCCTCCTGTGTGCTTCCTTTTATAATTTGACTTTTTTTGTTGTTATTTTTAAAGAAGTTCCTTAATCATCCATGCTGGCCTTACACCACCTTTACTAGATTTCCCGCATGTTGGGATGGATCAATCTTGATCTTGGCAGATATGATCCCTGAAAATCAACCAGCTCTCCTGGACCTTTGTCTCCAGAACCATCTCCTATAGGATTCTTCCAGGCAGATCCTTGAAGAGGCCAAAGTCTGCTTCCCTAAAGCCCAGGGTTGTTATTCATCTTTTTGTTTTGTTGCCTCCATCAGAATCCCAAACGCCAACATCTCATGGTCACTGCAGCCAAAGCATCTATTTCTATTTTTTTGTTCTCCTGTACAAGGTCTAACAGAGCATTAGTACTCAACTACTCAATAACCTGTGCTAGAAGTTGTCATCAATACACTCCAGAAACTTCTTGGGTTGCTTTTGCCCTGCTGTATTATCCCTCTAGCAAATATCAGTGTAAAGTTCCACAGAAAGACCATTGACTGTGGACATGAGGCTTTTTCTAATTGTCTGAAGAAGGCCTTAGCTACTTCTTTTTACTGATCAGTAGGTCCTGAGCACGCTCTCCCAACAACGTTTGTCTACACATAAGCTCTGAGCTGGCTCATCATCCCTAGGCAGAGCTCCAGGTTTCCCTGCTGTGCTTTCACGTACAGGCAAACTCCTTGCCATCCTAGCCTGACCTTTTCAAAGAGCCTGTTTCCACCCACTGCAGCGCTCAGTTGTGTGAGCTCTGTGATCTCAATGAGATCTGAGCTCAGCAACTGGATGCAGATCCCTAATTTCTCTTAATTTTGTTCAATATGCTGCATGTAGAATTGAACAGGCAATTCAGAGAGGCATTGAGCTGTGCTGATGTAAAGCATGACATTGTGTTTTCTGCCACATTATGAAAATGGAAGGCTTAGGGGATTGGTGTCACTTCCATTGAAAGCTATGGATGAAACAGTTCTGGACCCATAAGTTTTACATTAAGCCTCTAGCATTAAAATGAGTGAGTATGATAATATAAAATCTTTACACTGAAGAACAACCAGTGTGTATGCATGGAAGGACGCTTCTGCATAAAAAGTATTTGCCCACATGAAACTTCATGATTCCTCCTTTAGAGCTATTCAACAGTAAGACATTTTTCACTAGCGTATGCTGATTGGTTTGTCTGATTTAGTTTATATTAGAAAGTTTTAAAATACTATTAGAATAAATTACCTTAAAAATTGTAAACACTTGTGTTTATGATAGTGTTTTATTATATTTTGAGCTACATTGAACAGCATATAAAATAAATGCATAGTTATGGAATCAATGCTTAACTACAGATTCTGGATATTAGCAGGCATCCTTTTCAGAACAAGACAATGGGATCTTATCTTCAATTTGTAGCTTTAGCCAAATACATTTAAATTGTAGGTAAGTTAATATCTAGTTTGAATTAAGTTTATTTCCATGTATTGCAGGGTAATTTATTTTAACTTTATTAGATTTATAGAGCAATTGATTATTCCCCAAAACAAAGCAAAAGCACAATTAAAAACACTCTGAGGCAATTAAAGGAAGAAGAGGGTGAAAGAAGATAACATTCATTGCCTTAATATACTAAGATTAGAAATGTCTAAAACAGAAAAAGATCTTTCAAAAATATATTATGTGTTATTTCTGCAAAACAGTGTGAAGAATTATCCTTACAAAATGCAGAGCAAAAATGAAAAGAATGAAAATTGATGTAGAAGGCAAATTATTCACTAAGACAAACAAACAATACTTTACTGACTCCTACAGGTAGTAGAAATTATTCCGAATTTTAATTGACAGGATAGAAATAGAAATAGCAATATCTATTCTTGTATAGAAAATTAAGCAAGAAAAGCTAGTCTATTACTATGCAAATATATGTCATTAGGCAGCTAACAATTGCATTCTTACAGATGCCAATGGACTTGAATGACAATTGTTATTCAAAATTATACGCAGCTTTTCACTGCATCTTTTTTTAGCAAAACAAGATCATGCAAGAATTTGTTTTAAGCATTTCCTTTTGTCCTGGCCTGACATTAACTATTCTGACTTCATATAACACAAATTTTTCTTGGTTATCATAAATTCAATTTTTGACAAATCATAGATAAATCATGAAAACTATTCTATAATAAAGAGTTGTAAAGTTTATTTTCTTATGTTTCCAAAACTATATTTACTTAAATATATACTCTCCTTAGGTACATGAATAACCCAGAAGCCTGCAGTACTATGCAAATTATGCTTATGAATGGAACATAAAGGATACTAAAATCTATTCTCATATTTTTTACTTAAGAAAAAAAAAGTAAGAAAATTACAATGTCAATCTTCTGTTTTTTTGTAAGATCCCATAACATAAAATAAACCTAATAAACAAAGAACGAAACAGTCAGACGGTCGGATTTTCTAGCTTAATTCTTACCAGTATTGCTTTAAAAACATACATTGTTATCCAGAAGCTATCCCCCTACTGTTATCAACAAGTTTTCTAAATTCACAGAGAAGTAAATAAACAACTTCAAATGTTTTTAAACTTCAATGTTTTTAATATGAAGCTTAATAAAGTTACGAAGAATTTAAATGATCCAGTACTTTTCAAACAAAAGTAAACTGTGCTAAAACAATTAGAAGCGCCTCATAAATCCATACTTTATATACTTAGACCTTCTCAAGATGTCATCTCCCAAATAAGAAAATTATAAATACCTCATGATTAAATATATGACAGTATATGAATGTAATATATTCTGGAATCATCTCTTCAGTAACCACAAAAGAAGTTAGCAATACCAAAGAACTACATATGTGAGAAATCTCCTATCCTCGAAAGTGAATACAAGTTGAAAGGAATTTCCTGATGCATCTTACCATCTTAATAAAGAATTTTTATTTCTCATCCTCACAGATTCCTCCAAATAACTTATTTTCTATATCCGTATCACCATATAGTTCAAATAAAAACACTAATGAAATCGCTACACGATTCTTTGGTAACATCTACTAAAAAGTCTATGAGTCATCAGTGGACAGTAGTTGTGTTGTTACATTTTGAATAATTTACAAAAATTTTGGTGATAATCAGGAAGCTTGTTAGTTGATACTATCTATTAGATTAAACACAGAGATTTCTTTCATGGCTACAACAGCAAGAATTTTTCAAAAGCTTCAGACCACTGACTATC
This sequence comes from Cygnus olor, assembly GCF_009769625.2. NCBI lineage: Eukaryota > Metazoa > Chordata > Aves > Anseriformes > Anatidae > Cygnus > Cygnus olor. The sequence continues at coordinate 44,506,170 of NC_049171.1, forward strand.
CTCAACGTTTCTTCTGGAAGAAATCATTTATCCTTGTCATTAAATTCTTACTGAAGACCAACACAAAGATAATGGGCATCCACAGACATAACTTCCCACAAACTTGTAGACCATTAATAGTCTGCAGCTCTGTGTTTGAAAACGAGCTTTTAACATAGAGCTAGTAAAACTCACAGTATTAGGCTGCAAGAGTGATGTAGCTGTCTTTACCACATCTGTAAGTGGATGAACACATCTATTAGATGTATTATATAAATATAAACAAATATATTTATAATATATATTATTATAGTATATAATAATATAAAAATATATAAATATATATTAAAATAAATATAAATAGTATGCAAACTATACACCTGTAACTTAACTTTCAAATCTCCCATAAAAGGCAAGCTCACTCAAATGGCCTATTACAGAGTAATAAAACTTATTATTATTTATTATTTCCTTCAGACTATGAGAAGTTAATTATTTGGAATTAAATTTGATATTTTATTTAATGATTCAGTGTACACTCATTAATATCAGAAGAACAGAAATTCTAAATAGAAGCAACTGCAACCTTAAACAGATGTATTACAAATATAGACATTATTGCGTACCTGTGCAAGACTATAGACATATACCAAACATCCTGTGAACTCATAATTATTGGTAGGAAAATAATTTTGTGCTTTTGGTCTACATAAATTAATTGTGAACACCTGAGCAGACATGCACAGACAAGTTACTATGTAAACTGAGACATATATGCAAAAATTATCGTAAGGCATAGAAATGTAGCACACAAACATTTAGAAGACTATCTAATTGAAGAATAAGGGGTTATCATGTGCATAATTTGTTACAGCATCCATTTCCAGCAATTTTTCATCTATTCATATAGGCAGCTGACAAGGTATTAAATGTTTAAAGCCAAACAGATGTGACCAGAAAATATAATGGAAAATAATATGAACGTCTCATTTAATGATATAGCATGAAACATCTGGTACGTACAATTTTTTGAAGGATATCATCTACATAGTTAGCACACCAATATAATATTCTTAATTAAAGTAAGATATGAAGTTTTATTTATTCAGACATACAATTATGGTAACAGTTATATCCCTAAAACTGCAAAAGGCAGTTATCATGGAAGTGCATAAATAAATGATGAGGACAAGAACATAAAAATAGCACACCATCACCAGATTATTTAGCCTGTGATTTTGTTAAAGAAATTAAACATACTAATGGGCCCTACCTGTGCAAAAACTACATGAGAAGTTCTACAGAAAGGTATCTAAAATATTCAAGGCTTCACTTAATCATCTGACATGGAAATAACATCTGAAGAGATTAACCATAATTAACCCATCTTGTCTGACCACTTTAAACTTACATACATGTGCACATATAAACAATATCTGTACATATATATGCAAATAAGATGTACCTGGAAAATAAAAGCAATCTGTATAGATATAGAGCTACAAAAACTCAAATGGACTTGAATAAACTTTTTAGGCTACTAAACGGAACTCAAAAACCCCCAAAACCTTGGATAGATAATAAATTTTAATAAATTCAGTAATTTTTCAGAATTATTTGTCCAGTGTGCTATACATACTATTTAACCCAGGAAGAAGACTAGGACAAGCTTAATTCTCAAGGTAGTAAGTTCCAGAGAGACCTCTGAAAAAAATGCTGTTTTATTAAATCTTATCTTAGGACACAGCTATAAAAGCAATGTCAACAGATGCAGTAACTAAGCTTATTAAACTTTTATCTTTACATGGCTTCTGCAACCAAATAACAGCTGGAAAACTGATAATAAAGAAATTTAATCCATCATTTTTACAGATGAAATTAATACCTGTCAAATTTACTTCTGACAATTTAATACAATAGTTTTAAAATAACTACTCAGACTTTCTTTTTTGGCTTAAGATAGCTTTTTAAGGCAAACAAGATGACACTTCTCAGTACTGCAAAGTTCAAGTTAATTATTGTAAATAGAGAACAATTACAGACAGTGAATCTTTTATGCGCTATATAGCATGGAAACAGTTTTGACTGTATAAATTCAAGTATAATCTTTTCTGACCTGTGACATCAACAATACTGATTTGAAAGAATATTAAGTATTAATAATCTGTGTAAGATGATAATTAGAAGTTATTCTAATATTAAAAAATTAATATCATCTCCATATTGTTTCTAATGAACTAAATGCAGAACAGTGGTATAGAACATTTTAATTAAGCACATACGTTCTAATTAATAGACCAAGTCTGATCTCTACCAAAACTGCATACTAACCATATATTAATTAAGAATTGAACAAGTATCATGGCAACATTTTGCACATTTAAAAAAAATATCAATCCACATTTAATTTTAAAAGACAAAAGATAAATATGTCTTAGGTATATCAGGTGCAGTTGTAACAATATTGTAAAAATGGTAACTGTAAAATGCTAAATGAGGCAGAAGAAACCAGCTAAAACTAAGAAACTAGTTCAAAGTAGAAGAGCAGAAGCTCAGGCACTGACAAGTAGATACTTGAAAAAACACTTTTCTTCAAAAGACTGTTAAGAAAAGTGAACTGAAATAAGCAGAAAATGGGCAGTGTGAAGATCACCACTTGCAGCATCAACAAGTGATGGTTCTGTCTATGGCTGTTCCTTGTTTTCCTTTTCTTGTCCTTCTGTCTTCCTCCACATTTTCAGTCCCAGTGGTACGACGTCCAGCATGTTAATTCTAACCTCCTAACTCCATTGCATAGAAAATTATCGAAAGCAGTGGAAAATGAGACGCTTGTTTTCTTAAAGAGGATAAAAAGTTACAGTAGATGAGAGAACGCCAAAGGCACTCCAAATTGAAAACTGTAATTGGCAACCAAAAGGGCAAATTAGCAAAGTGCATTAGGTAAGGAACCAATACTAAAACTTAGGTATCTATGTCTGAAGACAGAGTAACAGAGTACTGAAGGTTGGGGGAGTGTGGGTGGGAAAGAGGGACACAGAGAGGAAAGTAAGGTGCAGAGAGTAAATACGAGAGACCTACTGAAACAATAGCAAGGGCAAAGAACACAGGACTTCTTTTGAAGGTTTAAGTAGTATCAAAGAGAATCAGCTATAAGAAGAAAAAAAAAAGTTGCAGAAACGGACAAGATGAGTAGTCTGGGGAACATGGCAAAAGCATGAGAGGTTTACATGTGCAGTTTGAGGAAGCACTTTCTCTGAAATCTCTCAAAGAATTTCTGCAACACCCCTTCTAAAACATAATGTAAAAATTAAAAACAAAATCCAAAGATACCTTCTGTATTTTCAGGTTTTTAGAGGCTCTTCATTTCACAAAAGTAAAAAGAACAGAAAAAAGAACAGCAAGGTTCTGATCAATTCATAACAGCAGAATTAGTTAACAGTTGATGGGGACAATGAGAGAAACATATGATCATCCTTTTCTCTCAGTAACCAAGGCAGTGGGATAAGACAGCAAAAGGTCAGTAACAACAGAAGATATACTGGAAGTGAGCCTATGTAACAACAGAGATGGTCGGAGTCAAGAAGAGTGTTTTCCCTCAGATACTAACTTCAGAAAAATGAACCTTGGGAAGTGCAACAGTTTAATATATTTTGGAGAAACGAATCTAGTGTGGTTAAAATTTACATATCATGTATTTCTGAGGGTTAAAAAAAAAACAACTTAAAAATAATGTTTAAAAAAAATGTCACAACTCCTAAAAACACCATGTTATTCCTCAAATAACAAGTCAAGTAACAAGTCAAGGGTTTTTTCTACCTCATACAATGTGAAGATAAGAACAGTAGGGTATGCATTGTCTGAAACTGGCTAACAATGAAATGTTTCAATTTATTATAAAAATGATATTGATGCGTACGGTATTCAGTTGTTGTCTTTGCTGATCTTGCGAGGTTCTCTGCAGGCTGCCTCAACGAGGTGCTACCCACTCCCCAGAATGCTTTGGCACTAGATGCCTTTCTTACAGGGCTGTAAAATGTTAAGAAGCCTTTTCAGCTCCGTAGCTGAACTACTGCTGCTAATGCCTGTGATTCACTCCTGGAGACTGCCTGACAAGAGACAGCTATAATCATTTTGATGGAATGATAATTTTTGATGACACAGTCTCTGAGAGAACAGTATTCCGGAAGACAAATGCTGGCAAAAATACCCTACCTGTAACTGAGTATAGGGTCACATTCTCTGATAAAGTGTGTAATTTTAACTTTTTTTTTCCCTCGCTTTGTTTAAAGAGTCTTTGGTTTATTAAAAGGTAGAAATAAAACTCCAAAAGTGCAAATCAATCCAAGAGGCTCTAACATACTTGCAGGCAATATAAGAACATAGCAAATTTGAAGTATGACATGAAAACAAATATTCACCAGCTAATACCAAGCACAGAAGGACACTGAGAAAAATCCCTTCTCACTTAACATAGTCTTAAGAGGTAGCATATGACAGAGAAACCTCATAATGAAGACCTACATCGTTAGTAATCCTACAAAAAGAGCGCACTGACTTAAAAAGCACCAGGAAACCTTTGGGACATTTTCTGATCTTAATTCTCCAGTCACCATAAAAAGTTTCTATAACAAAACCCCCAGAAAACTCAGTAGGGCAAGCCATTCATCATTACATCTTTCCTCAAGTTAAGCAAGAGGAGAGTTGTGCTATAAGACAAATGTTACAGCTTCAGTTGCATTTGGTAATTCAAAGTGAAGCCTACAAATGAGATATCTCATTAGTTTGAGCAGATGGATCAAAATTAAAGGCTGAATCACCAACTCTTAATTTCCCAGTAGCCAGAAAGAGCTTGAAGTTTTGCAGAGTATGACTGTTGAAAAATCAACATAAAAAGCTTCTCTCCATCTGTCAAAACACATGTCTGTGGAATGCAACTACCTCCTACCAGCCTTAGTCTTAAAAAATGAAAACACACGTACATCTATTAAAACACATGAACATATAACTTCAGTCAAGCATCACACTATAACCTATAATATGACAGCGGCACATCAGCATGACTTCCATAAGACTAAATTACTCCTTTTTAGCATGGTAGAATTCTTTCAAAATGAGTTAACAGAACAGTAGGTAAACAAAAAACTGTTGGGTTTAATTTATTAACTCATTCCAAATACTCTAGTAAAGAATCTTAAAAAAGACAGCATTGTGAAAGTTTCATGGCCACAGGAGAGTGTACATTAACTCACGGAACTCTAGAAAAGGGAATATATTTTGCTCCGATTCTGGTATTTCTTTCTTGCATAAAGACGAAATATGTAGCTTTTGGTTTTCTGGAGCACTGCTAATGAGATCAGTGCCTGTCATATATTACTGCCTCAAAAGTCAGAAAATTTCAAACATTTCCTGAATTCCATTCAGATACACAACTGCTGTAGAAATTTTTATGAAGTACTTGGGGAGAGGATTTGAGCCTCATAAAATTCAACAAGACCAAGTGCAAGGTCTGACATCTGGGCTGGGGCAATTCCAAGCACAAATACACGCTGGGGAGAGAATGGATTGAGAGCAGCCCTGAGGAGAAGGACCTGGGGATGTTGGTTGACGAGAAGTTCAACATGAGTTCAACATGACAAGAAGTTAAACATGAGTTGAACTTCACTGTCCGCTTGCAGCCCAGAAAACGAACTGTATTCTGGGCTGCATCAAAGGAAGCATGGCCAGTGGGATCAGGGAGATGACTCTTCCCTTTTACTCTGCTCATGTAAGACCCCACCTGGAGTACTGTGTTCAGCTCTGGGGCCCCCATCACAAGAAGGACATGGACCTGTCCAGAGGAGGGCCACGACGATGATCAAAGGGCTGGAGCACCCTTCTTGTGGTGACAGGCTGAGAGAATCGGGGTTGCTCATCTTGGAGAAGACTTTGGGAGGCCATATAGACCATAAAGTAACAGCTGCATAACAGTGTCAGGAATGAATGATGCAGCTGTTGCCCTTTCTGGAAACACTACCATTTTCACAGAATCACAGAATGGCCAAGGTTGGAAGGGACCTCTGAAGATCATCTAGTCCAACCCCCCTGCCAAGCAGGATCACCTAGAGCACATTGCATAAGATGGCATCCAGGCGGGGTTTGAGTATCTCCAGAGAAGGAGATTCCACAGCCTCTCTGGGCAACCTGTTCCTCTGTCACCTTCACAGTAAAGAAGTGTCCCCTCAAATTCAGCCGGAACCTCCCGTGCTTCAGTTTGTGCCCATTGTCTCTCATCCTCTCACTGGACATGACTGAAAAGAGACCGGCTCCATCCTCTTGACACCCTCCCCTCAGATATTCATACACATTGATGAGGTTTCTCCTCAGTCTTCTCTTTTCCAGACTGCAATTTTCTGTGATTCTTGCTCTGACCCTGCACACAGTGGTGGACTGGATTGCCCCTCTGTGAGTTTTCATCTTTCCTCCTCCCCAAATCTTGTGCAAGGACCTCTTTGCCACAGAGTTTTGCTTGCACTCTGGACTTAGTGAGGCCTTATAGCAGCCTTCCAGTACTTAAAGGGGGCCTACAGGAAAGCTGGGGAGGGACTCTTTTTCAGGGAGTGGAGTGATAGGACAAGTAATGGTTTTAAACTAAAACAGGGTAAATTTAGATTAGATATAAGGAAGAAATTATTCACTTGGGGTAGTGAGACACTGGAACAGGTTGCCCAGAGAAGCTGTGGATGCCCCCTCCCTTAAAGTGTTGAAGCCAGGCTGGATGGAGCTTTGGACAACCTGGGCAAGTGGGAGGTGTGCCTGCCCATGTCAGGGGAGTTGGAACTGGATGGGCTTTAAGGTCCCTTCCAACCCAAACCATTCTATGATCCTATGATTTTTCTATTTAGAAACAGCCACAACTGTGTTATAAAGCAAACAAACTGTATACACACACAGCATGAAAATAAACACAAGTTTAAAGAAAAACTTAAAAAAAATTAAAAAAAAATTTAAAAAGCTATGAGCTACAGAGCAGGACGGTATCAGACTACAGTAAACCTGTACACAAGGCAATGGATTTCTAAAACAAAAAAATCAGAAGAAGGTGATAACTCTAGAATATCAAATGCTATTCTCAAAATTATGAAAACACACTAAGGGAAACACACACAAAATTATGAAAACACACATGGGGAAGGTATTTCAGGGCAGATATATCTGCCTTTTTTTTTTTTTAAACATCTGCAGTTTGTATAATGATTAGACAGATCATTTATCAGAGCATACTCATTAAAAGTAAAATCCCTCACTTTTACTACCTGATTAAATATTACAAACTATAATTAATTGTATTATACAATGAGCTGATATGCTTTGTTCTGCATTGTCAAAGACTGCATAGCAGTGTTTTGTATATCATCGTTTCAGGATATGAATGTCTGTTTCATAAGTATGAAGACAAACGTTTTCAATAATTTGAAAAAAGGAAATATAAAAAAATTAAGTTACATAAATGTATATTTAAGAGTTCTGTAACGTATCTCAAATGCTGCTCCTTCTTGATATATACACCTGTGCTTGATACAATTGCTTTAAAATATCATTAAACTCATTACCATAACTTTTTGAAATGCCATACTGATTTATGTATTTTTTACTGAATTCAGCTTGCATATATATTCAGCATTTAGATAAATTCTTACACTGAATGATCATCAAAGAACAATATTCATACTGAATTTCCACTGCTAGCAATCTATGTTATCTTTGTCACTTTAATCAGCATATTTACCACAGGCTAGTGATAGTCAACATATATCGTACCCAGAACAAACATTTTAAAGCAATGAAAGTGCTTAACATTTACGATCAATTGAATCAAATCAACCAAAGCATTCTGAAATCAAACACACTTTTATATAGCAAGGGAAATGACACTTCTGCCTTGTCTGAAAATACACTGCTTATTTGGTTGTTGGCTTGGAACATAATTTTCAGAAACTGAGATTAGCAATTGTCTCAGCTAGTGAAACTGTAACATTATGGAGGCTAATGTTCTTCCTGTGACATCTTTCAGCGGCAGCACATGCCTTAAAACACTTGTGTATTCAACTGTTTGTGCAGGAACTAAAACCATTCTCAAGGAAAGCTATGCGAACTACAAAACATCATCTGCAAGAATTATACAAATTATTGCACTTGAGTCTTTTTTTTTTTAAAGTATTATTATTAGATGTATTTTTAGATATTTTTCCCCCTCAGTGTGAAGAAAAGAGAGGGGAATAAAGGTGCAATAAATATTCTGGAACAGCATGCAACTTCCTGCCTGTATTCCAAGAAATGTTAGTTGTTTAGACATATTGACTTAAAGAATCTGCTACTTGTAGCTTCATCTATAGGAAGTGAAAATACATAAAATCATAACAAAAAGTGAAATACAAGCAACTAAAGCTACCTTAGTTTAAGAAATATGGTAAGATGTGAGCATAATTGACAATGAGGAAATAACAAACTCAAGTTCCCTTCGTACTGCCAACAAATGTTGTTAAAAATCTTCACTCTGGCAAATATCAGCTTTCCATATGCAATCTTCATGACTGCATGAAAAGTTTTTTGAATATATCACCAGTAGCTGATATTAGCAAGAGAAGGTAAGTGGTGTTGAACCAGAGGGAGCAGGAAGAGTTATTTGTTGCTGAAGAATTTTATTTTCTCCAAGTCATACACCAACTGTTTAACTTTTAAAATAACATCATAATCTGAATTTTCTGTGAAACGGAAAATACACAGTTCTTAGCATTACTGTGTGTGAATTTCCTTCCGTTATACATAGATTACTTAGTTTTGTTCCTGCTCTGAACAGGTGCCACACCTGTCACAACTACTGCCTCTCACATTGCTATATTTGCAAAAAAAATAACAAAAAGAAGACATCATGTGAGGGTGATCTAGGAGCACAACAATAACAGAATGATAAACTATTCATGCAAAGGTGTTAAGCCCACCATCTCAGTGGAGGGGAATGTCAGATTTGAAAATTCACTGCAGAAACCGCTACTGTAGAGCAAAATGACTACTTCCTTTAATAACAAAAGCAAGACACAAAACCAAGGACATTTCAAATGAGAGATGCTGAGCCCTTGTGCACCGTGTCTTGAACACTGCATAATTCTCACCTCTCATCTCCAACAGGATCTCTAGCTAGAATTGGCGAGATATGGGAAAGGGTGACAATAATAACTAGATGCTTTTTTTTTTTTTTTTAAATCATTAAATGTACCTAAGTCTAAGGCCTCTAAGTATCAACCTTTGTTATTTTAAACTCGAGACATAAATATTCATTAGTTATTTTAAGGGATATATACTACAAATTTTCACCTTTGGTACAAACGAACATTTCTTAGCCTCTTTAGATTTTCTTGCATGCTGATTCTATAAAGTGTTCTTGAGATTAAAGAAGACCCTTGAAATGACATACCTCAAAAAAAAAATCTTTAAAACAACTTTATAATGATCAAAACCAATTTCTTTGTTTGTTCTGAATGCAAACCAAACAAAAAAAATAAATACCTGGTGTCCAGCCATTATTTGCTTCAGCACATTTTCATAACATACTTCATCCATATGATTTAGCTGCTGCACCTGAAAAGTAAACATCATACCTTATATTAAAATCATTTCTATTTTTCTACATATTTTCTACTACATGTCAAACAAGTAATAGTGATCCATTAAAAAGATTTTTATGCAATTAAATTTATAACATACTGATCCCCATTACTAACAATATTTTATTAATTCACAAATAGATCATGAAAATAAGTAGACAAAACACAAAAAAGGGCAGTGGATATAAGGTTTATTAAGTGACTGTTATTTTTTTTAATGACCAAAGAGAGGAAATCCAGTTCCGTTCTTTAATTTATCTGTTCCATATATAAGGAATCATACCTCTACTGGATAGTGATGAAGTAATCCATTTAATACATCACCTTACCACACATCAAATAATTATTTTCATCTTGTATTATATGAATGTAGCATATACACTGCAGATATACATATCCAAGCAGTTACTGATTCTCAATTTTGTTGTCAGAAAAAAGAACTTTCTTCATAGTTGGGTCACATCTAAGAAACAGTGGGAGTACCATGTACAGGATTTCCAATTATGGATAAATCAAAAGGCTTCAGAAAGGTTCCAAAATATAGTTCAGTTTAAAACCAAAGTATTCTTCAATCTACTCCAAATATACTTCTTTCAATTTTTTTAATGCATCATAACATAAATGGCATGCGTATACTTAAGGTTGTTCCAAATCAGAATAAATAAATGAAGTTCAAAATCAGAACAGATCAGAACTCCATCCTACATATTTGCATTAAGGGGTGGAAAGAAGAAAAATATAGCTGTTGTGTGTTTTTTGACACAAATATTTTATAAGAAAAAAATATGTAAGAACTAGAAAATGGAAATTTAGCACTTCTTAGTGTTATCTAGAATATCTTAAAGTTGTAAAACATAGCTTTAATTGCTTTAATGGAAAGGAGAGAACATTCATATTTGCCATCATACAAGAATAATAGTAAAAATGTGAGAAAGATGGCCATGTGTGCAAGAGACAAATATCCAGTCTAATTGCTCTGAAAATGAGAGGTTAGCACTTCATTTAATTATTTTTCAAATATTTATTTGAAAATTATTAAGAAGTGTAAATAGGCAATGCATAAACACACATATGGACATATATATATATATACACACACATGTACAAACAATTTTACATATTCTTTACATTCATACGTAGAGAGGAAAACTAACATGTATAAAGAAAAATAACAACTCTATATAGCCAGATTATTTATCTTCCATTAAAAAAAACAAACAACTTTAAAAATCAAATTAAACTGAGTAGATGATCCATATATATGACATTAATAGATCTTCAAACGAAGTAGCCAAATTTTACTCTTGGTTCCATATGCTGTCAATTTCAACTATTTCCTGGCTAATGTCTATGCCTAATAAGTACACCAAAAGTTACACAACATGTGCTGTGCATATCTAACCCAGCAAGAGCGAGACAGCATCATTAATAAACCTCAATTAAGAACACAACTAAAATATGCATGAACGCACATCATAAATAGCCATAATGTTATACATATTCTAGAGAAGAATATAGAGCAATCCCATTTATTCCACACATTTTTGGACAATTGCTATATAACACTGAAATGCCATGTCACTAAAATTAATTTTAGCTGAGCTTTCACAGACATCCTAATTCATTTCCTGAAGAAGAGATACTTAGGTACTAGCCTAAGTATCTTTAGCAGAACCACAGGGAGAAATGCTAGTACCTAAAGCAAGCACTCCCCTCCACTGAGCTTTGCAAGACTGATTGGGCCTCTCCAGATCCCTGCACTACCATAGAGAAGCAGTCTAGATGCCAGCAGCAGCTCAGAGAGATTTGGAAGCTTTTGCCTCAGCTTGAGTGAAGCAGGTGCCCTATTATACTACCAGGCTGCTACCAGTCTTTTTAGTAGAATCCAGATCTAAAAAGGATAAATATGCCTAACTTCAGCACCAATTGTTCATAGTGGGATCGGAAACATTTTGGAAATGTATCAAATTCCCATATGCTAAAAGCCTGAGAAAAAACGCTGTGTCCATCTGAAATAGCTAAATGGCTATGGTTTAGAGGATGCTGCTACTGATTGTTGAAGAAGGCTTGCCTGCAGTTTGCATATGAATTGGCAAATCATTCATCTGCTCCAAATTTTTGGAGAGTTTTTTTTGGACAAAAAATGTTAGAAAGCTATGGCAAAGCATCTACTTTGAGGAACTAACAACTTTCTGTCTCCTTGCTCCTCATCAGTGTGGATGCAGACATAGTATTGATTGCATCTGTTGATGTTCTACAAGAATTTTTGATTCTGTGGGTTCTTGCACTGCTTTCCTTTCAGATAGACCAGAAGGATACTGATATCAGTAATCACTTGGCAGGTTCAGTATTAATATTATCCTGAAAAGAATCCTTTGTAAAAGAGGTTTAATACTTCTACTTTTCGTTTGCTACAGCATATATTAACTTCATTGCAAAATGTATTTTACTCTATGAAATCTAGAATGGCATTCTTCTGAGAAGTAAAAAGATAAACTCCTGGCTCGTGGCATTACTAAAACAGTCTTGTCTGCTGTGCATTCACATTTCAGAATAACTACTACCTCCTCCTAATAATATTTATGATTATTTCCTAATAATAATATTTATTATTGTGTTTGTCTTGTTTTCTTTTAAGAAAACTTTTTTTTTTTTTTTAAATCATGTCAAATGTCATAAGAGAATCTGTGTAGTACTCTGATTTTTAAATCAGGGATGCATTCTAAAGTGAATATGATTAAATGGAGTCTTTCCTTTTTTCTTACCAGACTACAGTAGAAATAAACAAAATAGACCAACCTAGTATTAGGAAAAGATTAAAGAAAAGCAACAGCAAATAATAGTGAAGGCACTTAGTATCATTAATGAAGGTTAAAATATGCAAATTGTGGTAAGCAACATACGGTAAACTAGTCTTGCGTGTATACACTTGAAATGGCTCCCTATGGTTGTAAGCTAAAGTTTCTTTCCTGAACTAGTTAAATAACCTAGGAAAAAAAAAAGAAAAAAAGAAAAAAAGAAAAATAACTAAATACTATCATTGATTAAGCTATGCAATTAACTTTTGATCAAAAATGTCTTGATTTCTACTAAATTGAAATCAGAGCAAAATATGATTTCCTAAAAAGCTGAGCTATAAAATATTATACATCTCTAAGTTACTTGTGCTTTAATTATTGGCTACTGAAATGCATAGGAAATCTTTGCAAAAGCAGTTTATGGAAATGTGTTTGTATTAACGCCTGTATTTAAAGAAGGATTATAATTTGAAGTGTCAAGTGGCACTGCACTTCATTAACCTATGATTTTAATAAGAGTAATATACCTACATGGCCTCAATGCTTCCCCAAATGAACAAGAGCACAAAGAATAAAGAAGCTAATTTGGGGACTACTGTAATGTGTTTTCTATCAAACATTCACATGTGATAGGCGATGGCTTAGCACACTAAGGTTTTCATCAAAAACTTACAACGCACTAGTGTTATATTAATGCATATCTCATATCTTGATTTCATAAATGAGTATTTTTCTTATAACATTCCAGTGATTATTCCATAGGCATCCTTACTGGCAAAGTTTCTAGCCAAATGGAAAACTGAAATGAGTAAGGCAGAATAATCAGGTCCTACAGTGATTGCAGTTGAGGGTGATGATTTTTCCCCAATGAATCAAAACTTATTAGTAAACTGGAGGCATCACAAAACTAGATACCATTGTATCCAGCCACAATAAGGCCTATTTACAGGGACTGCAAACTGAGGAAACAGGATTCTTTAAGCATTTCTCACTGTATCTTTACACAGAATATGCTTCATAAAACAGCTGTAGCATAAAACAAACAAACAAACAAAACAGTACCCCCCTACACACACATAGGAGAAGCATGATTAAAACAAATAGCAATCCTTTCTTTGCTTTTCCTGATTCTTTACCTTATTAGTCGTCTTAATTCCTATAAAGGTTTGTCCCAGTGGTACAGGTCGGAAACGGCCATCAAAGTAGAATAGTCCAATGTAGGGATTGACATGTAGAAATGTAGCAACATCAAGATAATTGGGTAATGTAGCTGAAAGACCCAAAATCCTAATCATACTTTGCGTAGACTCAACCTATAAAAAGAAAAACAACCAACCAACCAAACAAAAAAAACAGAAAACCTGTAAATAATCCAAGTGTGTTATAAGAGAAGAAATCAAGCACAGTAAGAGTTTTAAAACATCCCTTATGCAATAATAACATGAAAGAAGCATTTAATATATAAAAAAGGTGAACAATAGATATGAGCTAGTGATTATCCTGTATTGAAGGAACCAGAGCACTCTACAATTCCATTGAATCTTGCTTATTCATCTCTTTTACCCTGCAAAAAGTTAGTATTCATTAACTGACATGGAGGAACAAGAACAGTAACACTGGCTTGTTAAGAAGGAATTGTACAATTTACAGGCAAAACTAGGACAGATAATTTGGCATCATTTCTTAGTTGAATTCATACACTTCTGAAATAAAAAACAACGTAATTTGTGTCATTTCTCAATCTTGGCTATTGCTTAGATATTTCCACAACTCTCTTAGGCAATCTATTCCAGTTCATCACTATCTGCATTTCTGCAGTATGTATCAGTACTTCTGCAGAACTGAAGATACCAAGAACACTAACAGACATTTTTTCTAGCATTTTTTTTCCTGTGTTTGTATTACACACCTTCCCATTTTATAACAGAAATGGTTATTTTATACATATACTCTGTTTCACATAAAAGCTTGCATATTGCATATATTTCCAGATAATTTTCAAAAAGAATGAAAGCAACTAAAACATTTGAATGAGGAAAGAATGCAGGAATTTTCCCATATCTTGCTGGAATATTAAGAGCTGTGTAGGCTGGCTCACAGCTTACTTACTAGTGCAATTATTTAGACATACAGAAATTTTCATCAAAAGACCTTTTTTTTTTTTTTTTTTTTTTACAGAGTACAACTGAAGCCACAAACAAGGTTCTCAACTTGTCACAAATGCATGAATGTCTCATCTTATGAGTAAGGTTCCTATCTTCTACCCAGCAAAGTTCTGTTCAAAACACTATGAAACTTAGATACAGGTTTTGAATGACTAAGATGTGCGAGTTAAAGTGAAAGGAAGTCCCATGTTGCAATTAAAACACAAGAACAAGAAGTTTTCAAAAAAGATTATTAAAAAGTATATGGTCAACATTCTTAAGGCAGATAAAACAAATGATACCATAATACAGACCTAGGGAATAGTAAGTCCCTATCCCTCCAACTCTACAGATAACAAGCAAAGCAAACCACTGCGATGCTGATAATGTACATATCACACAGTAAAAATCTGGAGGTTCAGACAGTTGACGCAACCAACTAAACACCACAGAAAACCTGCTGACTGACCAACACTTCTTCACTTACTCAAAAGAGCAGCTTTGCAGAGGAAAGTTCATGTACAATAAAGTCTTAAATGTAAACTCAAATTCTGAGAGGACGGACACACAAGAGATTTCATTTTCAGAAGTCTTACATCTGCAGCCAGCATTCGAGAAAGCAGATAAGCAAGTTCATTAACAAAGAAGAATTACTAGAACATAATTTGTTAGATATATTTTTATAGCTTGATTTCCTGATGACCTAAGGGTCATCCTCAATCATACAGTTTTGGAGCATGGGGCTTTTGGTTTTTTGGTTTTCTGTATGCTCCATCATGGTCTCCCCACGGGCTACAGGTGTATCTCTATGATCTTGGTTATCACAGGTTTGCTTCTCATACTTTTTTTCCTCACTCCTCACTGCTAGGAGCTGTTTTTTTTTTTTTTTTTTTTTTTTTTTTTAACCCCAAAGTGCCGCCATTTTGGCTGCATGGCCTAGCCATGCCCTGTGGTGGCACCATTGGAGATGGCTGGAACTGGCACAGGGCAGCCCTCGCCTCTTGCCACAGAAAAGCCCTGCAGCGCCAACCCCTGGCAGTGTCTGGACACGGACACCTCATACAAATGTCTAATTTTCTTAATGCCTATGCAGCTTTTTGAACTTGAATCTGTAAATACAGTAACCACTGATATATTTAATTATCTTATACTTTGTTCACTATCACCTGATAATCAAGTACCTCAATCTGAAAGTGTAACTAAAATCCAATCTACAAAACATCATTTGATTTTGCTAAATTTAATATATTTCAAATCTTTGAAGAGCCTGAAAAATGTGCTCAGTTCCATCGGAAGGTAGGAAATTATTTCCAGTATTTAAACAATTAACAAGAACTCTACATAATAACCATGGACTTATGAATTTTTACATCAATTAACTGTTCAGAGTTTTCTTTCAAAACATAACATCTGAAGAACAGTTACAGTTTACTGAGACTTTTCACTTTCAAAAACCTTGTAAATAGAAACTGCTTAACTTTACCGATCTGGCAGCTGGCCCTGTGGTCAGGGAACTGGTGAGAATCATAGTCTCAGGTTGGAAGGGACCTTAAAGATCACCTAACTCCAGCCCCCCGTCATGGGCAGGGATGCCACCCACTAGATCAGGTTGGCCAGGGCCCCATCCAGCCTGGCCTTGAACACCTCCAGGGATGGGGCGTCCACAGCTTCTCTGGGCAACCTGTGCCACTGCCTCACTACCCTTACAGTGAAGAATTTCTTCCTAATGTCAAGTCTAAATCTAACCTCTTTTAGTTTAGGACCATTCCCCCTTGTACTATCATTATTAACCCAAGTAAAGAGTCCTTCTCCATCTTATTATAAGACCCTTTTAAGTATTCAAAGGTCACAATGAGGTCTCCCCGAAGCCTTCTCTTCTCCAGGCTGAAACCTGGAGAACCCAGAATTCTAACTGCACCTGAAAACTGCAGCAATCAACACAAGCAAGAACAATTAAAATTACTAATATGTACAACACACTTATAAACAAAGGATATTTTATATTATACCTGTACATATATTTGTGCTTATGGATATAACACCTGCATATTTTTTTCAATAAGTAAAATTTGGAAATTATTTGGACTATTATTTTTCTATTTATGTTAAGCCACAAAAATCATGTCAGAACAATAAAGAAATCAGGTAATAATGTATTTTGCTCTATTTAAATATGAAAACTAACAACATGTTACTATAAAGACTATTAATAAGCTAATTCAAACTGTAAAGAAAAATATTCAAAATGAAATTTGGTGCTTTTCCCCTCTAAATTACCCAGTAAGATATAAATTTGCAGCAATTTCTCAGCATCCTTGTTAAGGAACTTTGAGCTTTTTATTTCCAATAGTGTATAACGTAAATAAAGTAGGAGCCTGATAAACAATCATTATTTGTTTCACAGTGTTTGGTAAGGTTTCTAAGTTTTTTTTTTGTTTGTTTTGTTTTTTTTCAGGGTTAGGTAAGTTTATGTCTATAATTATTAAAAGAGGTCACTATTAACTACTGTATTAAAGATAACCACTGCCACATATGCCTGAGAAAAAGTGAGATAGCTTATCTAAAACAGGTGAAAGAAGCAGTGGTTAAAGCGTAATAAAACAGTTTTCAACCTGTCTCAGAATTGCCAGCCTGAGTTGTCAGCATTTAAAAATATTAAGTCTATGAAACTCTAAAAGGACATTTTGCTCAAAAAAAAAAATCTTTCCTCATTAATGCCAAACTTCTGTATGAAATTCCCATCCTCAAGTATTTCTTATATAACTCTCAAGTTGAAGCAGCACTATTAGACTCCAAAGAGATTCAGAAAATAATCACAGAGGATTCATTAAAAGCAAGACTATAACTCAGTGCTCCAAAGTGCAATAAAAGTCCTCTAAATCATTCCATCAATTTCTTTAACTTCTTTCAAGGCCATCCAGATAATCCTTTTTTTGCCATCTTCTTCAGAAGCAAAATAAGGTATGCTTATCCTAAAAGCAAAAATGTATCATAACATTTCTCCTAACTATTTTATGCTCATGATATGCAAACTATAGACTAGAACTCTGTGCCTGTATATCCTCATGTAAATACACAGACCGAGTTTTCTTTATTATTTTAATTATACATGGCAATATACAAACAGCAATGACCAAAACCGTGCTAAACTTGGAAGTCAAAAAAACAAAATTACCTGAATCTGCAACTACCACATATTGTTTATTTTTTACACTTTACTATGTGATTATGAGTGTCTCAATTACTTATCTTATTCATCTATCCAAGCACTACAAAGATTTTATTTTTGATAATGGCTTTTAGAGTTCTGTGCGTACATTTTCCAACTACTTTTCAGACTTCTCCTGTAAAAGCAAGTATCAAAATGTTTTGTTTATCTTGTGTGTGCACATACAAAGTGCAAGAGGACACTTTGTAAGTAGAGTACATTCAAACATTAGTATTTTTCACGTGCCAGATCACTTATTTGGTCCTAGAAGCCCCAGTTACAGAGTGTGCTTAATATATAAGATAGTGGTTTCCTGAAACTGCAGTAAAAATTATTGAAAACATATTTTGAATGATGAAGTTTTCTGTTTACATTCCCTATCACTGTCTGGTGGTGTTCAGCTAAGTGAATTTTCTTCACAACTGGCACAAAATTTCAAATGTTTTAGTCATTACACACGCCTTATTATCTCAGAAAAAAAAGTGTGAGCAACAATTAGAATTTACATGGCTTTCTTTGGAACACTGTACCGTCACAGTGTTTACACATCATGTTCTTTGAAAGCTTTACTGTATTTTATTGATTTGATATTACACTTAAAGGAAGAAATAAAATTGCCATAACTACATTTAATTGACATATCTAATTAGTATATCTAATTCAGAAGCATTCATGGTGGCATGTGGAGAATTGACAGCATGTTCACCATACGCATTTGCAAAATGCTATTATCACACCATGAAATTCCATGTATACAGAAAAAATATACAGAAGATAGCTATCTGGTACCCATTTCCACACTCATTTGAGTTTACACTGTAAATGATATAGGATTAGGTATGGGAAGTGCCTGTCTGGACTGTAGATTGATCACAGCAGGTTCATTTTCCTAGTAGATGTGCACATCATCTTATTACATTACAGCTACCACTTGAGAGCATGCAGGGTATGCATAGAGATACTCTTATCTGACTTCTAAAATTTTTCCTGAACTTGTGATCTCAGCAATCTTCCCATTTCCATGTATTAAAATATCACATTCACAGAATTAATTACAATCAAGCTGGAAAGCATATCGCTGATTGTTCAGCTTGAGAACAGAACTAAGTGAAGCAGACAAGTTTACTATTCTCATCTTTGCGCAATTGTACTGTGGTTAGAAATTAATCTGATATTTTCATGACCCAGAATCACTTCAACGCACTCCAAAAGTCAGTCTGTATGCCCTTTAGTGGATGTCTATCCACTAAAGATAAGATGTACAGAAAACTAGACACAAGCATTTCTTAGTGTTAAGTCTAGATGTACAAGAAGATTGATTCATGACTTAAGTTCCTGGGTATCCTGCCTGACTCTTGTAAGAATGAAGTACTGGGTACGGGATACGCATTAGTTAGTAAGATACCCACTAAGACACGTGCAAGTCTCAGCCCCTTGCAAGATCTATGATTTTCACATTATCAAAAAAAAAAAAGTGGGGGAGTGGAAGGGGGAGGAATTCTCACAGGGAATTTTGAACATAATTAAAGCCACTTCAAAATGCCTAACAAGGAAGTTTGTTAGAATGTTTCACTAATATTTACTTTTTTTTTTTTTTTTTTTTACTGATTTTTTGTTCACTGCTTAATGAAAGCATTACTACGTAGTCAATCAGTCCACACAGGTGGTAATTTCCTCATTTTAGGAAAACTAAAAAATGGAAAAAAGCAGTAACATAAAAATGATAAAATTACAAAATTAAAAGTGCATAGTAAAAAAGCAACTACTAATACTGCTTTGAAGATTCTACATAGGATGTTATCTACAACTCCGCATAGAATACATGTTACTAGGCAACCATCTAGTTAAGTAATTTTATAAATGAGTTTTACTCTGCTTCCCGTGAACCCTGAGAATACTGTGATCTCAGTTCTCCACTCAGAACATATTAAAAAATCTAGAGGTACTGAAAAAATGTAACCATGCAGAAAGCACTATTATAAGCCATATTATTTTACCTTGGCTAAATATTAAGTACGCAATACTTTGCCTGAAGAAATTACACTTTGAATATACCTATTAAGAGATTTCTATGCCCTGCACAGTGCCATGTCAGTTTTTCTTGAATGACAAAATGCCTTTTCATATACTGCTTACTGTTTTTTTCCCCAAAGAGAAACAAAAAAGAAATATGAAGTCTTCTACAAATCAGTTTAACTGCTTTATTGTATTATCAAAGAGTGTGACAATCATGATTACCTTTTACTCCATGGATATACCAGGAAAATGGAAAAATGTTCAACTATCAATCATAAAAAGTGTTGTGCAGAATGACTGCCTGACCACTTCTATGCAAAGTAATAGAAAAGCTTCTGAAGATTCATTCAAATATCTGATCACTAACAATTTCCAAGCAAATGGAGATTGTTTGTTTGTTTTTTTAAATATATTGTTTTTTAAAAGTCATTCTTACACAGCTACAAAGCTGCCAGAAAAGATAACAATATACATCTAGAATTATGTAAGGCATTAATTTTATGATAATCTGACGAACTGACAGTTTTTAAAGAACTTATCATTGAAAAACAGCAATTAAAAAGGGATGCACCTAATTGGTTTCTATGCCCAACTTTACTCAATAATTTTATCCATGATATGCAGTAAATAAACAAATAACTGGTGACAAGAATAAGAAGAGGTGATTGGTAGAATTAATATAACGGATACGTGTGTCAGCCGTAAAGGTAAATGTACGTTGTCAGTCCCATTCAAATTAAATTTATCTTAATTTAGCTCATTCTAAAATACACCTCAGTAGTTAAATAAGAAACTATTTTCCAGAAACACTCTTATAGCAACAAGTGAATCCTGCAGCAACTATTAAAGTACCTGTCTGAAGACTTAATGAACCAGCATCTAAATGCAAGCTCCGAAGATGATGTGTCAGCAAATAAAGTACATGTAATTCTTAAAGAACAGAACTGAATAGCAGGAAGGAGATGCTCAACCTCTGTACATGCCACAACCAAAACTATCAGAAGTTCTATACCCAAGTTAGCTGACATGTTCTAAAAGCAGATGCAAACATGAGAAAGTTCAGTGAACAAAGCCCCACAATACTATAAGTGAGGAACAAAACATTACAGTACAAGGTTTTGCTAAGGAGATCCTGAGAAACTTGATGGGCATATAGAAGGAACATCAAGGGGCAAAAGAATAAAGCAGTCACTCAAGATGAAATGTGAATAACCAAACAAATGCCAATGCCATTATTTATCGATGCATTCTAGTCTCCAAAAACACTTGAATGAACTACAGCCAGCTACTGCTAGAGACAAGATATGGAGACAAAAGAACCTTCCCTCCTCTGACCTCATCAGCTGTTCTTAGATCATTAGCTATCAGCCTTCTTTTAAAATAAACAAACAAAAAAAAAACAACCAAAATTTTCTTAATCAAAAATGGGATTCCGAAAACATGAGAAGTCCCAAGCAGATAAAAATCCAGCATTTGGCTTTGCATGGGAAACCTCTGGATTTGTTTGCTTCTGATTGTCAAGAGGCACAAGAGGGGGGAAAAAAAGAGGTAGAAGAGAGAATAAAAAACTAGAGACAATGAAAATGCATCCAGAGCAGGAAAATTGTATGACAGCTCATAGGGAAAATTTCTTAAATAAGGCATCATGAGGAAAGAACATTATTAGGAAGGAAAGCTCAGAAAGGTAATATGAAAATTGCTAGGGGGAAGGAGAAGAAAAAGAATGATAATTAGGGATGGAGAAAGAAGGGAAGTAAGCAGTGTGACAAAGTTGTGACAAACAGGTAGAAAAGTGCTAGATCCAACCATTCACATTCTAATGTGGAATGAAATGTAAAGCTCCGCCTGTCAGCAAAAATTTCTTAGGCTCAGTGGGAACTTCCACTTGATCTTCCAGAGGCCATAAAAGCATCACTATTTCCAAGGAGACTGTGTGTAGTTTGTGGCTATTTAAATGATGAGATAACTGAAAACTAAGTCTAGAAGCAAAACTATGCCCTTTAAGGACACAAAGGTTGGGCAGGATTAGGAGAAGGATTTATGAAACATTTAGATTTTTACACGTTTTTAATACTCACTTAAAACTTATCTGCAGAAAAATATGAATAGGTGATAGCATTTATTTCACATTCTAGTGAAATACAGTTATACATACATATATATATTAAAGGCACTAAGACCTTTGTGTCATCTTGAGGAGCTGACTACAAGAAAAACTAGACAGATCCACCTTAAAATACTGGCCAATTTGCAGTAAAAAACTAAGACAAAACAAAACAATAATAATACACTCCCACCCCCCAATCCCAAAGGAAAATACGTTAATTTAGCAATATTTGGGTCAAGATTAAAATCATAAACGTAATCTAGTCTATCTGTCTCAAATGACTATTGCATTCTAAATTGTGATATTGTTGAAAATAACATTTGCAAACATCTAAGTATAGCTAAGCTGACTATTGTTAAACATAGAAGCAGATTCATGAAGTTGCAGGATTGTGATGTTTGCTTATTGTTATTTTTTCTATACTTTTACTGTGTCATAACATGCATTAAAAAGAAAGTAACAAAGAGAAAGCGTGATTTTCTGTTTGTGTGAGATGTTATCCTGCATATTGTTTTGGATATTCAGCAATTGCATATTTGAATGAGAAAATATTTAAGGAATTTATTTTTTTGCATTTACTATGATGGTGAGAAATATGCTAAAATATTCCTCTGATCAGCCTGAAGTTTTTTTATTTCCAATACTATTGACTCATAAATAAATGAGTTCCATAATTAAATAGCGTCAGTAAAGTTCAATTGAAATTGAATACTTTGTTTAAAGGAAGTGCATATTTCCTTTTAAAAGATATGAGATAAGATGCCATGTCATTGCAGCACGCCTAATCCATACAACTCATTTAGGAAACATCATCAGGAACACAGCTACACACCTACTATTCATCTAGACACTTGGTTGATCTAATACAAAGATATAAATATATTGAAACTGAAATATAAGACAGAAAAATATTTGTGTGTCTAAGACATGAGCTTTGGTTCCCCAAAACCTGTGAAGTCTTTCACTACATATTTTCTTTTATTTAATTTATGCTTCAGAGTTGAGAGAAGGTATCAAAACTCACATATTCAGGTGCGCTTTTTTGTCTCATAAGCAGCAAAGAAGTTATCAACATCTCTGAATAATTATGACAAAAGAACTGAGTGTCATGCAGTTCATTTTTTCTTTCAAACTAATAAGTTTAGTAGATATTACAGAACCGTGGAAATTTTGATTAAAAAGTTTAAGCATTTCATTTTTACATCTGTATTATGCTCCACACTAAAACTTTAAACATCAAAGCTACAAATTGGATTCAAAGAAGTTGTTTGATGTTATACCTGCAATATGTAACAGAGCTCAAAGCAATTTTCCCACCAAAATGTTTTGCAAAGTCAATTTAAATCACTTACAAAAACATTTTTGAAAATCTGAAAAGTGCAAACATGCATGAATATGCTGTTCACTCTGCTGTAAGACTGCCAGAACTTCCGATATATATATAGTCCTTCCAGGTTTTTAAAAAGCTGATTCTAAAAATAATGCCGTAAGTTAAAAAGAACATGCTAAACTCTTACAGTAAGTGGTGTGACTCAGTGTTCATCTGGAAGAAAGTACAGTTATAATTTGAAAATTTTGAGGTGCAAATTAGGACAGACCTGCTAATGCATCAGGATGTTCCTGTTTTAAGAATGTATTTGTAAGGCTATCTTTGTATATGAAAATGTATGTCAAAGCATTATTTTCTGGCACAATGATGCCAGAGGATCACATTAGGCCTGATTCTTAAAAAGACTGAAAAAAAAGCCCACAACAAAACATGGTCTATTTTTCTATTATCCACAATATAAGAAAAACAACCTTTGCACACTCCATATGAAAACAAAAGATATATTTTATCGTCTTGTAAGACAGGATAACAAGCAGTGCAAAATATAACAGTACATGCAATATAGATCCTAACATGCATAGAAATCATAACATTGTCTCATATACAAGCTAGGGGAAGTATGATCCAGATGAAAATATAGGTACACCCCATATTTAGAATATCTATTAGTGATTTATTAAAAAGACTGAAGTAGCATTCAAAGGAATTTATCACAGTTCTGTCCTAGAAGTTATATAAGAGAATGACAGTTCCAGATCAGACCAAAAATCCAACTACCCCAGTACACTGTCTCCCACAGTAGCCAAAAAAGGGATGTTCTACTAACAGTACAGAAACAGGGAAAATGACAATGACACCTGCTAGCATAGCCCCACAGCTATTATAGCCACCAGTCTGATCTAGTGACTAATAATCTATAATGGATTTTTCCTTGAATAACTAGTTTAATCACTTTCTGAATTCCTCCACTACAAATTCTGAAGAAAATAGTCAATAGCTTTGATGCTTTAAACCAGTACACAAATCAGGTAATTGATTTTGGCAATTACTGCAGCGGTGTAATTGACATAAGGATATTTTAGATTGATGTGGTCAATGTATTTATTTATTTCAGAACTTATCTCCTTATTCTTCCCTTCTGTTTGCAAGAGTACTGAATAAGCATGATGTTTCTACAGTTACCAGCAAAAAATACATTCTAGAACTACATTCTGGAGAGGAGCTTAATATTTTATATAAAATCACCAGAAGTCAGAAGGACATCTCCAGAGATGGGCTGAAAATCCCGAGTTTAGTTCCTGTTCCAGTGACAATTATGAATTTATATTGAAATGCACAAAACAGAACTATGAGCAGGGAACAGTACCAAAGAAATGTAATCAACATTTTTACTTTGCAAAATATCATTAAAACTTTATCAGGTGGAATGTTTTTGCACTTAAAACATCTGTACTAGTATTTGCACTGAACTCCGGTGAAATACTTCTGTAATCAGAAAATTTACATTATCTTTTTAGACACCTAATAGGAGTTCCAATAATTTCCTAATTAGTTTTGGTTGTATACAGAAAAAATCACAGTGCTATGCTTGCAGGCTCAGATGCTGCAGTAAAACATTTTTTAGACCAAGTCTCTGATTATTTCCTTGTTTCCATATTAAAATGGTAAAAAAACTTCTATGAAACACCTTCTGCCTGCCTCTTTGTCCCCAGGCTCTCTTAGACGCTTGTAATTCAGAATATTTTTGTTTGGAATTGTTTCCTGCTGCATAGCTTTGAATATTTCTATAAATATTTTTGGAGTTTTGTTTAACTGTTTAGTTTACTTTTATACTGTAAATTTTCCTTCTCAACTACCTACTTTTGAAAATTTTCTTATAAAGATTCATAGTGATCTTCACCATTGACTTTCTTATCAATCTAGAAAAAATAAACTATTCAGAAAAGTGGTGAGATTATTAATTTCAAGATTTGTTTTGTTCTTCTTCCCAACTGTTTCACTTAAGGAAGGGTTACAAATGAGTAGCTTCAATTCCAGATGAATTAAACTCCAACTTGGTAGGTAAAACAAACCTTGAAATCCTAAAAGATTAAAGCACCCCAGAGAGCTATTTTTTAAATGAGTGTTGAACCAAGATACTGCTATATTACAATAAATGCACTAAGGGTAGGATTCAGTACCCAAGACATAATTGCCTCAGATCATTTTATTCCTGAAGACATCTGCACAGACTTGACAGACACAAAAGGAAAGGATATGTGGGAGATTTGTGTCCAAATGAAGCAGAAGCAGGAGGCCAAGATGAATAAGCTAGGGCAGATAAAATGGCTCTAGACATCTATTTCAGACAGCTGAAACCTACCTTACAAGTCTCATAAAACTTCACACTAAAACATGAAATAATATTACTTGCAATCTGACTTGAAGACAATGACCGTCACGGTCACTGCTAAAAACTGAGATGCTTTACTCTAAAGACACCTAAGGAAAACAAGGTAATCAAATCAATTTAAGAAAGAAAATACAATATCAAATGGGTTAAGCTTTCATGCCCTTGGAGTGAAAACTTTACTGAGCCCTACCCTACAAAAAGAAATTCTTTCCCAGTTTAGCTTCTTCTAAAGAATTATCATTTAGGTTGTTCTGTATACAAGAACTTTACGCTTACTGTGGTAGACCACAGCAGACATTAATTTTATGCCGTTCTTATAGGAGGTGAAATGATTCAGAAAGCACACAAGGAACCCTACTGAAGGGCCTTAACGAGCCTGGTGTAGCCTTACCACAAAAAAAAAAGCATCTTGAAAGCTAAGAGGTTTTAAACATTTAACATGCTTGCAAGCATAGCCATAACAATACCAATTGTGTTTATTTTTAACTTGTTACAGATTCTTTGTATTTAAATACTCCTGAATAATGTGTTTTTTTGACAAAAACACAGGAATGCCACTCTATCCTCTCCTCAACAATACATTGGGAATACTGGTGGAAAAGCTTGACATGAGCTGGAAATGTGTGCTTGCAGCCCAGAAAGCCAATCATAAACTGGGCTGTATCCAAAGAAGACCAGCAGGTCAAGGGAGTCAGTTCCGCCCCCTCTACTCTGCTCTTATGAGATTCCACTGCAGCTATTCAGCGTTCAGCTCTGGGGCCCCCAGCACAAGTAGGACATGGACCTGTCAGAACAAGTCCAGAGGAGGGTCATGAAGATGATCAAAGGCCTGGAGCACCTCTCCTATGGAGACAGGTTTGTGAGAGTTGGGGTTGTTCACCCTAGAGAAGAGAAGACCTTAGAGCAACTTTCTAATGCTGAAAGGTGGCTTACAAGAAAGATGGAAGAGGGCATCTTTGTCAGGGAGCTTAATGATAGGAAAAGGGGTAACAGTTTTAAACTAAAAGGGGGTTGATTTATATTACATATAAGGAAAAAATGCTAGGAGGGTGGTGAGGCACTGGCATAAGCTGCCCAGAGAAGCTGTGGATGCCCCATCCCTGGAAGTGTTGAAGGCCAGGTTGGATGGGGCTTTGGGCAACCTACTGTAGTGGGAGGTGTCCCTGCCCATGGCAGGGGGATTGGAACTAGGTGATCTTTAAGGTCCCTTCCAACCCAAACCATTCTATGAACCTAATGATTTACTTATTCCAATTCTATCCCTTTTATTCATCTCTAAATTCCACTTTTGATTAGACATGCATTTACAAGAAAAATGAGAGTCTAATCTTCGTTGCCCAACTGTAAATCCTTCTTTTTTACAAAGTTTTAGAAAAAATTTTAAAAAATTTATCCTTTTCTACTTTTGCCATTTCAAATCTTGGTATTTAGAAAGTAGTGCTAAAGCACTGGGTAAGAAAGAAAGACTGATTAATCTGAAGTACAAATTACTTAGTATTTTTCTAGCAGTGCTGAAATGATTCTAGACACTGCTCTTCGTTCAAAACATTTTTCTTATATGAAATCTGCCAATAAAAATCAGCATTGCTGGTAAGAAAATACTTCCAATTTTGGTTATGTTAAGCACTATCCTGATTATTATTTGTTTAAAAATGTTTCAGTTTAGTGTTACTTGTACAGTAAATAATTAAACATTAAGTAAGGAAACAGCTCAGTAATAAATTATGCATTCTAGGAATCTGACATTTGATGTAACAGAGAAGGTAGAAGAAAGATATTTTTCTTCATATTTAGCACAGAATAGCTATAAATTATAATATAAGCCACCTCAACATTTTTATTTCCTACCACGGGTTTGTGGATATTTTTTTGCTCTTACCTGGCGTAAAGTACGTGCTACTATGCTTTCAAGTACTGGTCCTCTGTCTTCATGCAACAGATGAACTTCATCAAGAATCAAGAGTTTTACCAGTTGAGAGAGGGCTACATCACCAACACTTTTTCTTGTCACTACATCCCATTTCTCTGGAGTAGTCACAAGCATCTGAGAGAGCAGGAAAAAGAAATATTAAGCATATACAAAGAAAAATCCAAACTCAACTTTATAAAAAAATGTATTTTAATATGCAGTTGAGTAAAGGCAATGTAGAACTTACAAAGCTACCTTAAGTTTTACCTGCTTTGTATATTTGAGGCAGACACAGTTTCCTGCATTCTACATGTGCTGGACATCAAAATAGTAGGCTTCAGCGTGGAAAAATATATGGAACTATCGTCAAATAACTTCAAGCTAACGTGTGCCATTTGTATATATTTTCTACATTAGAACAATTAAATATTTGTCCAGAATCAAATCCTTACATAATCATGCAAGACATTTAACGTTCAAGTCCCTCTAAAAACTATTTGTGGTAAAATATTTCTAACTGATTACAGCACAGTAAACATCTAAGACCTCCCAGAAAAACAATGGTTAATTCTGAATAACACTTCAAGGCCCTGGCTAGGAAAAGGAGACAGAAAGCTAACAATGACTTATAAAACTTCTGTGTAAATTGCTTATCCAAATCTGAAAAAAGATCATTTCTTCTGATCTTAACATTCAATTATTGAAAGTACCATCAGAATAATATTAATAGCTTTAAGAAAGCAATAGAATTGTTGCCTTAAATTTTTTGGAACCCAGATTGACAGACAGAATGGCTGAAGTGGGAAAGGACCTCTGGAGGCCATCTTGTCCATCTTGCCCAGATCAAGCAGGGCCATCCAGAGAAGGTTGCCCAGGACCATGTCCAGGTGGCTTTTGAAGATCTCCAAGGAAGAAGACTTCACAACCTCTCTGGGCAACCCGTGCTTGGTCATCCTCAAAGTAAAAAAGGGTTTCCTGATGTTCAGATGGAGCTTTCTGCATTTCAGTTTGTGTTCACTACTCTTGCCCTGGCACCACTGAAAAGAAGCTTGATCCAGCCTCATAGCCTCCTCTCTTTAGGTATTTATATACAATGTGTGGAGATCCCTCCTAAGCCTTCTTTGTGCTACACAGTCCAGCTCTCCCAGCCTTCTTTCATGTGAAAGATACTCATTTTGTTTTCAGAAGACTAGAAATCACTTTGTCCAGTAATGTTTCTTTTAGAATATTATAAAAAAAACACAACATTTTATAAAACATGAATTTATGAATGCTCTTCTCATTGCAAGATATATCCTGATATTTATTAATTCTCCTCAGACAAGTATTTTTGCCTGCAATGCCTCACAATATTGTCCCAGACCAATTATTTTACTTTCAGAATCTTAGTCTTTGCTAATCACCAAGAACCACTTCTGAAGACCATTGTCTTTGTGATGTTATCCAAAAAGATGTTCCTGTCCTGCAATATTTAAAACCAAATGGAAGAAAGACCAAGTCATATCACTGAGAACGTGGGGGGGTGTTTATTTCCTCACAATATTATTGCATGCATTTTGCTAGAAAATACAGATTTTTCAAATGCTTGCAGTCCTATAAAATAGTAGGTGTAAAAGTGTATGACCATAATTTATGAACCGAATTGTAACACTACTACAGATGCAACTGTTATCACTTTAAAATGAGCCATGTCAACCACAAAAAAATAGCAGCTGTACTTCCACAGAACATTAATTAGCAAACAGTGAGGAAATATATTTAGCAATGCATATTAAGACTTTAAGGTGTGAAATACTACAAATGCAAGCTACTTAGTTAATTTGCTAAAGCTAAATTGGCAATGTTGAGATCAGTTGTTTTTTATGCCAGTCATGTTATCAGAATATATATATAAATTGGTATCATTAATTTTTTCTGTTTCTAAGTGATGACTAAATATTCATTATAAAGCTCTCTTACTTTGATCTTATTTTAAAAAAGTAATGTTATGCAAAGTAATGACCTGAATTAAAAGCTATACTTGATATACTGTCTCATTTAGTAAGACTAGAGATCTCCAGAGAATATTTTGCCAGAAAATAAGATTGCTTCTTATATTTATTTTGCAGATAGAAATTACAGTTGAGAAAGAAAATCCACCAAAAACCCAAACAAATCATCTTTGTAGTCTCAAACTCTAAATTGAATTTAAATGTAAGGCGCTAATTAAAAATATCAGCTAAAAGAAAATGTTGACTACCAGCAAACGTTAACAAAGCTACAGATTATTTTTTCAATTAAAATAATAAACAAAGCAGCATTATGATCTATCTTGTAATTACTTTTAAATGCTGTGGTGGCATTTATATTTGTAATTAATTTTCAGAAATAATGTATTTCATCTACAAAGTTATAAACTCAAAAATTAGATTCAGCAAAAGGATTCAACTTTGTGTATGGAGGCAGAGAAAGAAACCAGTAACCAAACCTTAAAATATCTTTTTAATATATTCTTTTTTATACTTTGACTTCAGTTATCAGCACACTGAGAAGTGTGTTCATTTATATTGCTATTTCACCACTTCACCTCTTTCACTATTGAAATAGCTGGAAAATAAACTGTCGCATTTGTTTAATGAACTAGAACTCATGCAAGACATTTCAATCTTTTTTTTTTTTTTTTTTAATTTTATTAGGGTATGGCTGAATAGAAATGGGTTAACTGTCAATATTTTTGCTGTCAAATTTCTCTCTGCACATCTAAGTCTCTTTTTCCAATGATTTTTGGATTAATCAAATTAATATTAACATCAAATTAATTAAATATAAAGTCATTAATAAAGATTCCATACTGACTTTTTCGACTTGAAAAAACATGGAATAGTAAAATTGGCTTATTAAAGAAGAGTCTTCTTAGGTGACAACTGTCACTCATTTAACTTCTGTAACAAAAAAAGACGTGCTTAAAACTAAACTTTCAACCTAAATGATTTCATTTAGGTTCAGGGTGATTTGATGTATCTCTATTACTTTATGTAATGTTCACATAAGAAGTCAAAGCAAAAAGTTAAATTACTTCACTTTGAAAAATGAAGTCAAAGGTGACAATACTAGCTGGTAACTTCAACCTCAATTGACAAACACTTTCAAGTGACTGTGAAAATGCATTTTTCTATAATGGTACAATTTGCTAAATATTTTTGGCAGTTTCTTTTCAGTCCCCTTAGAAGCCAGCCTTCATGATAAAAGGAAGTTATGTTTTCATACCATATTTTCAGAAAATTTTGAAAAATGCATGGGGTTTGATGTATGGGGTTTTTCTTAGTCTGAAAAGGCCTATGGTCTCATAGAGAGGAAATGATCTTCCATTAATTTCTAACAGCTGGTACAGCCTGCAGGTTTACTTTTTCAATAGCTCACTTGCAATCCTTTAAATTCTTCACTTCCTTCTTAACTTCTCCTGAACAAATCTTGCATGTGACTAGTATCTGATTTCTGTGTGAGTAATTTGTGCGCCCTCCCTGAGGCTAGTAAAACTATGTTAATACCCTCAGATTCACACTCCCACAGGTCCAATCCACGTATGAAAATATTTCAGAACAAACTACATAAAATATTTAGCTACAATTTCCCATACTAAAAAAATTCACTGCTTTTAAATTCTTCAAGACTATTTTCAAGAACGGTTTCCCTCTTTTAGCTACTTCAGCCTCCAAGTATATCCACCACTTATCTGACCTTTTGTTCCTTTCATTCGTACAACTATTGAAACTCAGAAAAAAAATACAGATAGCTTCCTAGTTACTATGATAAACACTTAGAAAACACTTACAAAAGATCTAGGTTATTCTTCCTATCTGCCAAATATTTTCAAACCAAAATGTATAAAAACATGTTGGGGGTTGGACCCAATGATCTCCTGAGGTCCCTTCCAACCTCTACAATTCTGTGATTCTGTGAAGAACTAGTTGACTAGGACATCAGGCTGAGCATCAACTGGGATGATAGGAAACAAAGAGTGGTATTCATATTTGTTTTAGACAAAATACCATTCTGATTATTAAAAAAAAAAAAAAAAAAGATGGTTGTGAATCATCAGATTAGTAAATTCAGTTCTGTGCTCTGTTATCTTAAAAGTGGATTCTCAAAAAATAGTTGACCTTACACGTGTTCAAACCCTTCTGGAAGGTAAGTAAAGTAGGCTTGCATGGCAAATTCTAAACAAGTTTTTTTTTTTTTTTTTTTTTCTATTATCTGAACTTATAAAAACCTGTATTTTGGGACTGAAAATGGGTTTACATAAATTCATGTACTATGATGAGTAAACACCCTATAAGAAAAAATTTTGGTAATTTCTCTTTAAAAGGTGCTTTTTTTAAAAAAAAAAGCTTTTATTTGTGATGCACAATAAATATTTCAACTACTATTTGAATACAAGACACTTGAATGAAATGATGAAATGCCTATAAAAGAAAGAAATTTTTAATTTCTTACAGCAGAGATTTAACGGGCATTCCTGAGAATAAAAATGAAACATTCTCATGAACAGCAGGAACACAAGATTGACAACAACAGTTTGTCATAATCAGCCCCATTCAGAAAGCAGATCTTGCTGCCAGTGGGCTGTTCAATAAATTGTTTTTTACAAAATGACTACGAGTAAAGGCTTTTGTAGAACTACTAAATCAGTATCAACCATAAGATTTAAAGTCCAAACACAGACCTGACAATCTTACAGGCACTAGACTTACCCAGTAAAATAATTCCAGAGAACTAACTCGAATGTAATTGATGAATTAAAATCTCTGATTAGAAAAGCAACAAAGATCGTAAAGGGTGTACAAAGTTCTGAAGGACCAAAGTATCTTTTTACAAAACCTCTTACAACTGCACCTGAGCAAATACATTGGTTGCTCCACCTCCCAAACACTTGACTCATCTTCAGATTAGCATTCACTTCTGTGTTTTAATTTTTTCTTTAACTGTGTTCAGAAAGAAGTTATGAGCAGTAATTCTTTTAATAAGTTGTCTCATGGGAATCATGGTAACTTAGTGTTTTAATTTTTTTTTTTTTTTTTTTACTTTTCTCTTTTAATAAGATCATGTGAACCATCAGCAAGAACTGTTAGAGATGGCAAACTGGTGTACATGTAGAAGTTTTCCTAGAAGGTGGGGAATTTTTCAGAGAAACAGCAAACACCTACCATTGGGATTAACTGCTACTTAGCATTTCTTTGTACCTTTTGTACCACTTGCTATTAATTAATCCTCTTACTATTTCAGCATCCTCAGGAAATGAAAAAGAAAACCAAACCTCACTTTAAAAATCACCTGATGCCTGCAGCTATGTACTCCAGAGGCTACCTCCTGTGCAAAGACTGATGGAATTATTTGTTTTGTTGATAGAATGAAGAAGTGTGATTGAAGACACCAAAGCCAAAGCTAAGCAGAGGTAAAGAGATTGAAAACAGCTAAAATACAGCCTGGAAGTAACTTGAAGACATAATCTCCATTAGAAAATGAATGTTATGTATTTAAGGAGTTTGCCTTTAACAGCATAAGGCAATAATTAGGTATGACTACAGGTTATTTCATCACCTGTAGATTAAAAAGGTTTATTTTACTGAAATTATATGCGAGGAAACAAAGCATCATTCCATGTACAAGAAAGCAGAAAACTTACTAAAAGCAGTATTTTCAGGAGTGCCTGGATGATGTTGAAGTACAAACACTTTTATGGCCTATTCCATTTGTAGATACAGTTACAGAAAAAGACTAGCACATGAACCAAATGAAAGGTCTAAGGATCTAAAAGCTTCGGAAAGCACAGAACCATCCTCTTTCTACATTTCTGTCTGTAATAAGTTTGTCTCCAGCACAATGATTCATCATAGATGGAAGGCAACAGAATTCTGGTCTAGCCACTGCTGCTTTTCTGTCAATATTCAAAGACACTCTCTCAAAGATCTACTTCTGTAGATTTCAGTTAATATAGCTTCCTCATCTTTATCATTTTCACCTCTCTACTGGTCTTCTCTCTTCTCCCACTCCTTCACACACATCCTTAATTCCACCTCACCACACTCAAAAGAATATGCATCTGATCCTACAGCATGTTCTCTTCAGTCACAGCCAGGACTCCTCATCTTCTGACAGCTTTTGGCCATGGGGCATGGACATACTACACAGTTTACTCTATTCATGGTGTAACTATTTATCACGGTGTTTTTTATTGGCCCTTGCAGAACGTTCACTGCAAAAGCTTCACTCACATACAAACGGAGATGCAGAAAACTGCATGCAGTTACACACATCCACCCAGACAAGCCTTGCATTGGAATGCATCATATTCTGCAGTTCTCTATAGAAAGCTGCTACGCTGGGGCTATGCTTTGCACAAATTGGAAGTATTTCCCATCAATGATGCTTTCGAGCTTTTCACATTTTAATATTAGATTCCCCAATATCACACCCCATGAGGGTACTCTGGCACTCTCCAAGGCAAAACTCTGTCAAAACACGTTACAAAGGCATCAGCCTGCGAGTCAACTTTTGTAATGCTGTTTTTATCCTACTTTTTATTGCAGTCATAGTCTGCATGATTTAGTCAAGCATTTTACAAAACCTCATGCAAGCAAGAGCTCAGGCAGGGAGTGTAATAAACACATAGAAAGTGAAAGAGAGGGCAGCAATTCAAAATAAGAATTTGCGGGAGGAAAGTAGGAAGTACTAAATAATGAATATAAATATATTGCTTTTCATAAATCAGTGACAACCATCTGATGCTATGTTTTACATAGGTAAAACAGAACTATGTCTCCAGTAAAGCAGATTTCTTACACTACAAAGCTTGGCAGCGCGCTCATTTGGGAGCATTCAGAGTAATGGCAATACAGAATAAAATATATGAGCATCTTTGAAACATTCAGTAGTCAGGCTACACTTACAAAAGATAGTATTTCATGTTAGAAAGACTTACAGAGGTGGCTTAAAGTGATGCGTAACAGCACCAATTAGTAAGCCATCAAAGCTAACATCAATAATCAACAAGGCTAGAAATCAACAAGGGAACAACAAAAAAATTTAAACAGCCACCTAGAATTCATTAGAACAGCAAATTAATTTCTAACTGAAGAAACATAACTTTGTTTAACATATTTTATTTTATAACTTAATCCTAGAAACTTGTAATTACAAATGATTTTGTTCCTTTACAGAGCCCATCAAACCCATCTAATGAAAAGGCAATGATTGACACCTACTTAGCAGAGCAAGATACTTATGACACCTCACATGTACCATTGACCTGATTTTTTCAATATTAGTTCAGTTGTAGTACAGTTAATGTCACAGAGAGCTACAAATAATAGATGGAGGTTCCCAAGATCTAAAATTTTATGCTTTCAGCTCAATGCTGGATGTCCCACTGACTACAAAATCCATGCATAAATTCCAGTACTAAATTTAAACCTCCATATGATTGGACTTTGCCAAAGTCAAAATAAAATGGAATTAAACCCAGTCTAGCCAACGAGACTGCTGAGTCAGAAAAATTCCTTTTTGTTGCTGTGAAAGCAATGAAGTTTTTTACACTGTTAATGGAAGAATATAAAACTTTACACGAGGAATAATTATATTAGTCTTAGGAGAAACTATGAAAAGCAGTAAGTATTAGGATCACTACAGCACTTACTTGAGAAAGAATGTAAGAGCATCTGCCCTCTAGATTTTTTCTAGGAAAAAAAACCACCACCACCACCATCTTTTTAAAGTCAGTACAAATCTTATTTTAACGACCGTAGTTACAAATGAGGAAGAGCAGCTTGCATGCTTTGTGAAATTTAGCTCTTATATCATAAAATATGTAATTAGCCACT
The DNA here is from genome assembly GCF_009769625.2 of Cygnus olor. NCBI lineage: Eukaryota > Metazoa > Chordata > Aves > Anseriformes > Anatidae > Cygnus > Cygnus olor. Next base: position 44,541,550 of record NC_049171.1, read on the forward strand.
CAACCTTCAAGTTTAAATAATGATCTAAACGTTTTAACAGAGTTTGATCCTAAACATTACCCTGTTTTTTCTCCCTCTTTGCTGTTAATCAGCTCACTAATTATAGTTATACTAACCTCTGATATACTACTGTCAGGTCTGATTGATGCCAATAGCTCCCTTAATCAGATCTGACAACTTACAGCAAGTGCCTGTCTCTGGAGACACTGCTTACAGCCTGCTTGTTATTAAGTCTTCTCCGTGTTATTTTGCAATTTCTTCTCCCTCAGCCTCTTTTTCGTAGAGAACAGAGATAGTAAAATATCAACAAAACATACACACAAACACTCTACAGCCATGTTTTTAAATAGCATTGTAGCAATATTTGGGCTAAAATTGATAAGTTTGCTTACTGGATAACTTACAGGGAAAAACTAAGTATAGGAAGACTTTTTGTAAATAGAACGATATTCCCCAGAAATTTAAAAATGTTTTTCCTTTATTTTATTTTATTTTTAAAGCAGGCAAAGATAAAAGACTATCTCAGCTCTCAGTTTTTCTAATGAAATTATACAGGCATACATTTAAAACTTGTCACAACGGTCCTGCAGATCTCATTATAAACTGTAAATATAAGAAGTTGAGAATAACTTTTGTTAGGATAATTAGAACCTTTTGTTTATTTATTACTCAAAAATTAGAAATTAGCCAGAGTAGGGAGCAAAAGTGACCGTGTTCCTTTACGTAGCACAAAAAAAAAAAAAAAGTGAGCAAGTACCCATTCATTCTCTGGAATACAGAGATAACTTCGTATGAGGAACTGTTCTCCAAGAAGCAGTTGTTCTTGATCAGTTCCTTACCCCTCTCTTCTGCTCCTGTAAACCACTACCCTGAGATCTGGATTAACCTAATACAATGTCAAAAAAAAAAAAAAAAAAAAGGACCTGTTTGCAACAGTGGCACAGTGGCATTTGGTTCCAAGTATCCTTTTTAACATAAGCTTTTCTCAACAGTTTTATTTTCCTTCACAGATTTGTATGCTAGAGGAAGGAAGAAGAATTTCCTTTTTTTTTTTTTTTTAAATCCCAAACCATTTTTTTTTTTGAGAATCAATGCAAATCACTGATTCAGAAGCATAGTAAGTGTAAGCTGAAGAAATGTTTCTTGGTTCAGCTGAGATGCAGATGTTAAACAGATATTGCACCAAGAGCCAATTTTGTGACATCTGTTCACACAGACACAATCCAAACAGCAAGTAATTTGCTTTCATGCAAATTTTATTTCATGAAATTTGTTTTCAAGTCTACACTCCAAAAAAAATTACATATGCTAATATTAATGACAACCAGTGCTGAAGGTGATTGCAACAACCTACAGTACAATTGATAGTTTTTTATTCTCCAGTTATACTAACTAAAAACTTGCACACACTTTGGATTTCAGCAGGATCTTTTAAACGCTCAGAGTAAACACCAACATTTCACAGTTGTGATGGAAGGATCTTATCAAATGGAGTTCCACAGAAGTTTATCCAGCTCAATACTATTGCATATTTTTTCATGAGTAATCCTAAAGATTATACTCACTGAACCTTCAATTGACATGATGCCTCATGGAACTGTAAATGCATTGGATTACAAAGTAAGAATTCAAAAATGCTTTACTAAGTTGAAGGAACAGATGCACTTATGAATGAGATTCCATAATCAAATTTCAAGATTCTACACTGAGGATGAGATTCATCTTGCCTATCTTGCCCATTTAACTTATTTTATAAATTCATCATCTAAACTTGTTGTCTGGGTTCCCTCTTGCTGGTTCATTTCATCTATCTCAGTATGAAAGTCTTAGAAGTCTTTTCTCTATAGCGTTCTTCCTACAAGTCTATGCAATCAGTTTATACTATTTGCCTAACTTACAGATGGCTAAAACAAAAATAGATTAATCTGACCCTTTGGAATAATTGTCTGAACAAATACAGGATGTAAAAACTGGGCAAGGGAAAGAGAAAAAGTACACCAGTCTGAAAGTGAATGAAGAATGCTATGCTGGTGCAAAAAATGAAACCTTGAAACAGAAATGCTGTTATTTGGACATGCTAAATAGAATCACAGAATCATAGAATTATAGAATATCCTGAGTTGGAAGGGACCCACAAGGATCACTGAGTCCAACTCCTGGGTCCCCAAAGGACCACTCAAAAAAAAAAAAAAATCAAACCTTGTCTGAGAGCGTTGTCCAAATGCTTCTTGAACTCTGGCAGGCTCAGTGCTGTGACCACTACCCTGGGGATCCTGTCCCAGTGCCCAACCACCCTCTCGATGAAGAACCTTTTCCTGATATCCAGCCTGAACTGCCCATCGCAGCTTCAAGCCGTTCCCTCGGGTCTTAAATAAAAATAAACCTTTCACTCTGCTCAGCAGCAGAATGACTTTGGAGCAAACTTTTTGTTTTGGGCAACTTAATCCAAGAAGTGCAAAACAACTGAGAGTCCAGAAGTGAAAAATGAGAATGACTAAAAGTAAACGAAGCATGACATTTAAGAAAAACTTAAATGAATTGATGCTTAGACTAAATAACCATGACTGAATGCAGATAACTACAACTTTGAGAGTCTTCAAAAAGCAAGCAGCAGTGGCTGGGGAAGACAGACATTCAGAAATGGGAAGCGATAATAAAATTTGCATATGACTTAAGTTTAAAATAGATTTTTGTAAACTGCATTAAAAAAAAAAGTGAATCTCCTGAGGGAGATTCATCAGGAAGTTTAGGAAAGCTCTGTCATCAGGATATTGTAAAAAATTTGTCAATGGTGGAATATATGTATCACATCTATTTTAGCAAAACAAGACAGGTTAGATTAATGCTTGTCCTATTTCGTACGGTTTTAACATCAGCTTAGTGTACATAACTGCACTTAATGATGCATTCATACCAAGGCAATTGTCCTTGAAACTTCAATTAAAAAACATCCTTCAAATTTCACTTATAAACACATATCTAAACAGCACATTCTAATTATACGCTATATGAATAATTTAATATGCTATGAATATATGCTTTACTTATAAAATATACTCCATACTAATATTCAATATGCTTTAATTCTATAGTAGAGTGTGCTTCAGTATAGGTATTGCATGCGAAGGCAACTTAGATTCTTTAGAATATTCTTTAAAATGTTTTTGTAATATAGTATTGAAAAGTCTGTACTTTTAGATGGAGTCATATATTGTAAGATTATCTGCAGTATTTGTAAGTATTAATTTGAAGTCTAAAGTGTTTTTTCTTTTGTTCCACAGTCAAAATAAATGCTAAACAACCCAAAATATGCTGTAACATGCAAAATGACAACTTAGAGGACATAAATTCTAAATTGCTTTGATGTCGTTTTGTAACTTACTTCAAGTCTGTTGCATTTTCAACTGACCAGAAGCTGTAAAATTTGAAAGAGAGCCAAAAGAGGCAAACATTTCCTCAGAAACCTGTCCTCAACTCTACTCAAATAAGCTATCGTTTTGCAGAGGAATATTCACTCAGCAGGCACAGCTGTTATTCTGCAATTTTTACAGCTAAATCAAAGATAATTGGACTTCTGAGTACCTTTAAATTGTACTCTGGGAGAAGGGTCTAACTTAATGCATCATTTGCATTAACTATAAAAGACTGCTTTTTTATCCTGTAAAATTTACAGTGCTTAAAAAAGTATTTGGAAGTGCAAAGCAGTTAGTAATTTTATAGATGTGGATTTCTTTTGCACAGAACCCTTTTAGTTATAAAAGGCCATTAAAACCAACGAAAGTAAATCATTCTTCCAAGTACTTCATAGATAAAATATTAATGATAATAGACACTATTGAAAAATATATTTCTGCAACTAGCTTCCTACAAGTTTTACTGGCATTCTCAATGCCAAAAAAGCCCCAGAGAAAACATCCTACAATAATATTTTATTTGGTGTTTTTAATAAATTAATACAATTATTCACATGAAGATGAGTAATTAGTTCATGCCATGAAGTAATTCAGTTTCAGATTCTTTGCTATTAACTTAAGAACTCCAGTTGAGGTATTATTTATTTTTACTTATTAAGATTCATTGCACTTTAGAATTTAACAATTAGACAATATATTTTAATGATTTTTCAGTCTTAATTTTGCATACAAACACATGAAAAGCATACTGCTTATTAACCTTCCATCACTGGAAAAGAAAGTTTGAAATTTGACAAAATACCATCTTTCATCATTAAACAGGAACAACTACATGGAACAGTTAAGCAGGCAAAATGGTATCTAGAACAGTTCCTCGCTCATATTTTATCGACACATTCAGTAAATATCACATAGGCAATTCCATCAAAATAGACTAATCTTGATGCTCACAGGAAGTGAGAAGGCACCTCTGGAGATCTGCCAGTCCACCTCCTTTCCTTAAAGCAGGGTCACCAAGAGCAAACTGCTCAAGACTGCATCCAGTTGAATTTTGAGTATCTCTGAGATGAAGACTCCACCTCCTCTCTAGACCAACTGTTTCATTGCTGACCACCCTCGCAGGAAAACAAAACCAAAAATTCTTAGGCTTAAACAGGATTTCCTATATCACAGTTTGTGCCCGTTGCCTATTGGCCTTTCACTGGATGCTGCTGTGAAGGTCTGGCTCAGTCTTTTTTACACCCACACATCAGGTATCTATACACGCTGACCACATATCTCTGAGCATTCTCATCTCCAGACTGAATGAGCCCAGCTTGTTCTACCTCTCCTTCAATGTCAAATGTTCCTGTCCTTTAACATCTTTGTGTCCCCTTGATGGACTCCTTCATGTCCCTGTCTGTCTTGTACCAGGGAGCCCTAACCTGACTGTCTTCCACTATGTGTTAAGTGTTCCTCCTCCAGCCCATTTCTCTCAAGGGCTAGGGATTGCTGAAAGTTGGTCCTAATAGTAGAGCCTGAAGCAAAGAAGGCATTAAGTACTTCAACCTTTCACAAGTCCTTTGTCATCAGGTCCCTTACCCCATTTTAGCAGCGGGTCCATGTTTTCCCATCTTCCATTTGCTGCTGATAATATACCTATTGATGCCTTCCTTGTTGCCTTTAACCTACCTATGCTTCTTGCCACATGGTCTTTGACTTACCTAACCCCCTCTCTTCATACTCTAACCACAATGACATTCCTTCCAGGTCTCCTGTCCCTGCATCCACCTCTAATATGCTTCCTTTTTATGTTTGTGTTTTGTCCTGCAAACCTCCTGCCACTTTTGCTCAACTTCCTGCTCATTGGTATGAATAACTTGAGCTTGGAGGCATCAACTAGCAATAACAATGTCACAGAATCGCTAGAGATTCCAGAAGGCTGAAAGCCTTTCAGTTCTCCTTCTTGAGATAAAATATTGAAGTATCTTATTGCATCAATGTCATATCCTCATTAAGTGATTTACAGAGGAGTGTAAACATATTGCATTAACATGCTATTTGATCAGTTTTCAACACCAGATCATTTTGCTGGTCACTATAACAGTTTAAGAATCACAGGTATAATACCCTTACACACACTGCACTTTCTGAAGCACTTTAAGCTAAGACTATGTTCTGCGTAAAACTGTAAAATCTCAAGAATCATACTGCACGACAAACACATTAAGCTATCTGCACTTACTACAATTACAATCCAATTTACTTATCAGTACACAACTGAATGAAAAATCTTTGAAATGTTCTGCTACATCAGGAACTCTTCCCCCCATAACCAAGGTTACCAGG